>NC_046157.1:15960950-16193450 GCF_011064425.1 Rattus rattus
GGGGCAAGAACCTGACTGTCCTTCCAGAGGACTCAAGTTTGATTCCCAGCAACTATGTCAGATGACCCACAACTGCCTGCAACTCCAATTCCTGAGGGATCTTCTCCATTCTCCAGCCTCCGGACACCTGCATTCGTGTGAACAAATGTGTGTGGTGTGACACACCTGCAATTCCAGCACATGGGAGGTACAGGCTGAAGGAGTTCAGGGCCAATTTGTACCAGGACAGTCTGGCTCAAACAAAAAAACAGACAAAAGCCAAACTGGATATGCTTGACTTGGGGCAATGTTCGTGGCCTGCTGCCCTGAAGAACAGCCCCGCCAGGGAAGTGGGGCAGAGTTACCAAGTGCCTGCCTCCAGTACTTTCTGTAGGACTCTGCAGTACTATCTCAAATACACCCACAGAAAGGAAACACACACGGCCTGGCTGTTGCTAAATAGTTCACATGAATCGTGTCACTCATGAGAAGATCAAGAGCACAGTCCTACTGCCAGCAGTGGGTAAGAGACGGCCGCAGTCCAAGAACCTATAGATGAAAAGAAAGGGAGAACTCATACACTGTGAGGCAAGGGTGCAAACAGTAAGCTACCCTGGGGAAAACTGTTGACTTCCGACAGACAGGTAAGTACCACAGAGCCCAGCAAATGCAGTCCTGATCATATGTACCAAGAAAATAAGACTTATGTTCACACAAAGACCTGTACACAGATGTGTACATAACCACTGAAAGCTGAAGACGGCCGGGTGTTCTTTGGCGGATGAATGGTTAGGCAAACTAAGCTACATCAAAGCAGGAAATACTACTAAGCATGGATTACTGAACCATGCACTAACTTGAGAGAATTCTCTGTGTAGCACGTTGAGGGAAAAGAGGCCACTCCCCAGAGATGACACAATCCGGCCTGTATAGTGCTCTTGCTGTCACAAGAGCCTAGAAATAGTAAAGTTGAATAGTGGATACCGTGAGCTGAGAGACTACCAAGGGGAACAGAAAGCCCCCACCCCCACCCCACCCCCAGATCCACCTGTGGTAAGGAAATGCCCCACGCTTGAGGACACCAATGTCTGTATCCTGCTTGTCATGTCTACTGTAGTCTTGCAAGATGCTCCCTCTGGGGCAAAACAGAGAACTCTGTTGTATTTCTTCTTTAAACCACACATTAACATAGAACTATCTCAGCAGAGTAAGATTCGAGAGCTCAGCTGGATGCCCCAGTCCATAGCTATATACAGTCAGTCTCAGCCATGACTAAGTGAGGACCCGAGCCCATCAGCCTAGCAACTGTTGCCCTAAGATGCTCTCCGACCACTGACCAGAAACATCAGCTCCTTAGGACGCTCCCTCCACATTTCACTGCACAGCATCTAGTCCTCTGAAGTGCTCCAAGGGAGAAAGGAAAAGGTACCCAGGATGGAAGCCACTGTCTTCAATAAAAACCATGGAATCAATGTCTGTTACACTTGTCATATTCTACTCATCAGAGCCAAACCAAGAAGCCCAGCTCAACACAAAGGAAAGGGATGTCACCAGAGGCCAAATACAGGGGTGACGATGACAGGGGCTATCTCAGAGGCTGCCTGTAACACCCCTCAAGGAGGGCATTTTTCAGGCAGCCCCTCCTTCCTCCCTCTCCTTATAAACATCTGTATAAACATCTAATGCTCTCACTAGAAATGGAAGTCACGAGGGCAAAACCCACATCTGGTCCACATCTTTCCCCTCCCTGTTCTTCCACGACTAGCATGGCATCCAGTTCCATGGCTGCTGTGTACCAGAGAGTGAGTGGTGGCTGCTCCCCACATTCTTGCTGGAGAAGCAGCCACACATGGGTGGGTTTGGACCATGGTCCACCTCCTCTGTCCCAGCTGTACCAACAAAACATAATAAATAAAAGTAAATATGCACTCTGGGACCTAAATAGGCTGGCCAAATGATTCTCTCCCAGGATCTGAACTGAAAATATGGAGAAGTGAGGCTTGCTAAGGGGATGGCACAATGAACCAAAGCCCCCACTCCACTTCTGTTTCACAGAAACAGAAAAATGTTTTAAGCAGAAAGGAAGAATAGAAACATGTGGGTAGAAATAATGTCACAGGGGGCGGGAGGACCACATACCCAAACAGTCAGGTCCCCAGAGTAGCCCGGTGCTCCAGTTACAGCCCCTCCCATAACAATCCTCTTTCTCAGTGACTTTGAAGTTCCTGAGATGTCAGAGGAGCCTGAGCACTTGGGCAGAAGACAGGAGAAGGCATTTCCTTGACACTAACACCAGCTCCGTGAACATGCATACTCATCACAGGGCCTGTCAATGCGTCATTTCACAGCCCTGTGATTAAAGCCTACAATGGACAAACCTTACCACATAAATAAAATGTTTTGTTTTGTTTTAAAGCAGGGAATAGGCTGGGTGTGATGGTTCATGTCTTTAATCCCAGCACTCCAGAGACAGAGGCGGGTATATACCTGTGAATTCAAGGCCAGCCCAGTCTGTAAAACAAGTTCCAGGACAACCAGGGTTAACGAGACCCTGCCTCAATCAATCCATCTATCCATCCATCTGTCAATCAGTCAATCAGTCAATCAATCAATCAGAGGATAGGAGAATAGCTCAGTCAGTAAAGTGCTTGTTGCATAAGCATGAAGACCTGAATATGATCCCCAGAATTCATGTAAAAAGCCAAGAATGTCGCTTTCATAGCACTAGAAGGTAGGCAAAGGCTGTTAGGGAGAAAAGTGGCCGAAGTCTTCCCAGCTGTGAACCCTGTGGACTGCAATAATGATTAGCATGGCAAAATCTTTGCATGGGCGCAATCAGGGCACAGACGTAACAGGCGTAACCACCTGCTTTCTGGTTGGCTTTAAGGCCCACTCCCCAGGAGGAAACATCTGATAAGGCAAACCTGAGCAAGATCCCATGGCCAAGATGACAGCCCCACTGTGAAAGTACTACTACCACTGTGTTAAGCAGACAAAGCATTGCCTGCCCTCTGTACTCCGAGCACATTGCTGCAGCTCTCAGATTCAGGCATCCGGAAGGTCCTCTGTGCAGTGGGGTAGCTAATGCATAAATTTACAACAGGTCGAAGCACAGAGAGCAAATGACTGCCATCTGTATCAAAGCCCTCCCCAGCAGCCAGGGATCACTGTGGAAGTGGGGGCAGAAAATCCAAGAAAGTCAGAGGCCGGAGAGGGCCAGAGCAAACCAGTCCTCTGAAGCCAGAACCAGCACTCACATACTCATAGCAGCTCTGGTTGCCTGGACAACATCTTCACAAGACCAAGCCAATCAACATTCTAGCACGGAGCTGGGAGGAATTCATAGCCTCTACCCCTAACTGAGGAGCCATGACACTCAGTGGCTTTTGGGGGGAGGCAGATCGTGGTCTTACAACCATGACTAATGTGAGCAGCACAAATTGGACTCAAGGGGTCACCCCAGAGGTCAACTACCTCAAGGAAGAACATCTAGTTTCTGGGTCTCAATCCAAACAGCCTACATCAGCTCAAAGACCTCGCCCTGTTGAGTCCTCTGAGATCCACTTGCTTTTCTGCCACTTTGCTTCCTCTGTCCCCATCCCCTAAGAGACAGCTTTAGTTTAAACCCCAATAAACTATTCTTGCTACCCATGGAGTGGTCCGACCTCGCTTACTCATTATTGTACCCAACTCCCCAGCTCAGTGCAGCAGTGAAGACATTTCCCTTTTCCTCTCAAGGCTAAGGTGACTCCCAGCACTAAGCAGGCAGGCAGACAGAGGAGGTCAAGATAGTATGGCAAACAGAAGGGACCCAGCGAAAAGGAAAAGATGAGTCGGCCTGGAAAGTGGGACAGCAAAGTGTACAGGTGACTAGACTCTATCTTAAGAAGCTACTTTGAAGACGGAGACCATGATGAACGTGGGAAGGTAGGAAGGAACAAACCTGAGGGAAAGGGGCCAGAGCAGAGCAGCTGAGGTACCACATTGCTGCAACGCTCTCCCCGTGTGACCCATGTTTCCAAAATGCATAGAGACCAAGAGAATACACACAGCAAACAATTCCAGAGGTGTGTGGTGACCACACTTGGCAGACTGAGTTCATCACCACCCCGTTAGAAATAAGTTTGGATGGAGTGTCTGGACAAGGCAGACTTTACTCTGGACCAACAGTGTGCTTGAAGAGCTAGCACACGGAGGCAAGGAGTGCACTGGGTTTTCAGTCTAAGGAAGGTGGTTATCTGCCTTTTCCCCACCGCCTAGGGTCTGACCTGACGATCTTCATCAGCTGGGTAGTTGAGAAAGAACTGGCACATAGGAAATGAAGCAGGAACGGGAAAGGACACCGCTCCAAGGTCACTACACCTGGCCACTGAATTCCTGGATTAGAGCAAAGGTTTCCCTGGGTGGGAGCAGAACATTTGCAAGTCTTACAAGGTGGAGAGGTATCCTAAAAGCATCCTAATTCCTTGTCCTAAACACAGTTTATAGCTCTTAACGAAGAAATTAGGATTTGACATTGCTCACTGTCTGAGGAGGTCATGTGGGGGTAAGCCCAGGCTGCCCATCCAGCACCATGCCCCGGAAGGCCTGCTGTGCAGTCTCTCAGCCTTGGCCTCCCCACTCCTCAAAGCTTGCCTCCAGACTAACTGAACTGGCAGTGTCTAGTCTTGTTCTCCATGAAAATAAGCCCATAGCTTCCTCCAAAGTCCTCCAGGGCAGAGGCTGCTCATGTGACCTCTTGCTGTGACCACACTCACTTGGGTTCTCCTCCGTCCCCACCCCAAGGGCACTCAGTAGCACTGGCCTCCGTGTCCTGCACACCACCAACTGGTTAACCTCCAGTCGATAAAAACAAAACGCTAGCTGGAGCCTTGGAAAGTTAAAAGCAGAAGCCTGTGGAGGAACTAAGGGTGAAAGTCACCACTCAACCACCATGCCACGGTCTCCACTCGACGAGAATCAGCTTCCAGCCCTGACACAAGAGGACTGGGCCACATCACTATTTTTAGTATTTATGAAAATCTGCTCAGCTGTGCCCCATCAGGGTAAGAGGCACCAAATGGCTCCGCAGAGCGGCTGCCAGCAAACAGCCTCCACTGAACTTGGCGGACACACATTCACGCCTCTGCTGTGACCCACACAGATGTTTTCACTCAGGCTGGGGCCCAGTGTCTGTTGTTCCTTTGTCCTCTCCAACGTGAGAATGTCCTTCCTCACGCTATGCTCAACACTGACAGTCGGGGGCTTCCCAACTTCACCAGAACCCAGAGTCCAGAGTGTTTCCTCCTGTGGGGCCTCACAGAACGGTGGTCTGAGACATTCAAATCCTGCAGGTGCCCCACCTGCAAGGGCCACCCAGATTGCACAGCACGGCTTGCATGTCCAGTGCATCTACGGTGGCTCAGGAGACACCCGAAGCTACTGACTGGCCCCTTATCAAAGTATTTCCCAATGTATACCTAACGTAAGTTTACTTCACTTAATTGGCAAATACGTACTGGGTGCCTACTCTACATCTGGATTGTTCTCAACACTGGGAACACACACACGTTCCTGCCCTGGTGGAGCTTCCGTATGGGCAGGGCAGACAGATGGTCCAAACAGGGCAACACATATTCCCATAGAGTCCTGCCAAGAGGCACGGCACAGCAAGGTAGAAGTGCTCACCCAGGGATGAGCTCTCCAACATACCACTGCTGAGGCAAATCAAGTCAGGAGAGTGGAGAGAGAGGGGCAGAGAGGGATTGAAAGGGAGAGTAGTCACAACGAGGAATGAGAAAAGCTGGGGTGGCTAGTGTAGGTGATGGCAGGTACCCCAAGAAGTAGAAAGGCCCAGAGACCAGACCCTAATGACTCTAAGGGACTTGACAGGCAACACAAGACAAACTATGAGAACAGAAATCAGGAACTCTGCCTAGGGAGACCAGTGCCCCATATGGCTTCTCTTAGTGACTCCCCAAGGTCATCAAGTCAGTGAAATGCAAGGCTATGGTCTGCAGCTAGCCCTACCAGATTCAGAGTCTGAACTAGACAATCTGTGACATCCTCCTCACAGACATGGGGCACAGAAAGCAAAGGAACCCAGACATATCATGGGTTCAACCCATAGGACCACACCATAGGGACACATGAAACAGCCCTTAGGCCTCCAAGCTTCTATCCCACAGCTGGTGGGATTCAAAGCCATACATATATCAGGATACATGGGAGGGGCCAGGCAGAAGACACATGGCTGTCGCCATTCATTAACAAGACACACACAGTAACTTCCTTTCTCAGCAGCGCATCTAGGAAGCATATGTGCATGCAGGTGCATGGCCTGACTATGCAGAAGTGAGGCAGGCATCCCTGAGGCCTGCTAGTCCCTCCCTGGACTGTAGGTTGTTTCTACAGAAGCCACAGTTAGAGGCCGTGGTTAGAGGTAGCAGATTATTGGCTACCATGGAAACAGGAACTCACTCGTAGTTCAAAGCCAGGGGCAGGGGACTTGGGGGACTCCTGAGCAGCTGCTTTTGACACAATCAGGATTTTAATCCTCTCAGGAGGTGCTTTCACTGGCATGTCACCCAGAGCTGATGGTTCCTCATAGCCATGTCACGCAGGACAGTGACGCCAGCGAGCCCACAGGAGCTGATCTTCTCTCCCTGCAGCTCCAGTTAGCCACACGTTTCATTTGTTATGGCATAAGGTGTTTTTAACGGTGACAAAACTAACACGTGAACAGAAAGAAAGAGAGAAAAACAGAGAGTGGCCAAGGTCTATGGAGGGATAGCAGACATGAACAGCAGGATGGGCTAGCCAGCCACATGTGACCGCTGGAGCAAGCAAAAGCAAAGCATGGGCTGAAAAGAACTGAAGGCAGCATGCACGCCTGGCCTGACTTTTGCTCCTCTGCGGACACTGCAGGGTCTTATGACACTGCTTCAAAGGGACAGTTAGTGCACAGAACTCGGGGTTGCTTTCCCGCCCCTATCCCACCAGACCGTTTTGCAGGGTTATAGCAGAGGAAAGGGTGGAAATGAGGGAAGCTTCAAGGAAGTGTGCAGAGAGATGCACTAGAACTCAGGTCTGGACAGCAGAATAAAGTGCAGAGGAGACCCAGCTCACCCAAGCCTCTGTAGGTCTTCCCTGCCAAGTGGGAAAGCAGCTGCCTAGAAGTCTACAGAGCTCCACAAAAAGTCAGCAACCTGGGCTAGAAGGCAGCACAGAAACTACTCAGGCCAGGCCACACTGGGGGTTCTAGGCAGCTGTCACACATGGCTTTGTAAAGATCGCCTTTGGCTTGGTAATTCCACCCTGGGGAAGACATCCTGTGAAACAACCTTAAAGAAAGAAGATAATCTTTCTGCATGTGCACATCCGCCATAGTCTAATTTGCAATATTAAAAAGCCAGTGGAATGCACTGAGCCAGCCCAGGAGAGGAGACTAACAGGTAAAGTGAGCTAAGCTTCATTTGGTTAACAGACGCTCAGGAAGCCTTCACAGACTAATAACACACAGCATGGGGAGGTGCGACAGTGTGACATTAGTGGCTTTGCTGGTACCCTCGCATGCTTGCGTGTTCTCTGAGTTGAAATGAAATCAGGTTCACGTCCTGACACGCAAGAAGAAGAGTCTGAATGCCAAGTCCAAATCCTTAAAACACACGTAAACACACGTCAGAGACAGAAGAGAGCAGTAACTGGGGAGGCTGATCTTAGGTGGTGTAAATACATAACCTTTCCTACTTATTACTGTTCTCAGATATTTTATGAATCCTTTAAAGTGGAAGAAGCAGAGACAGGTGTAACTGGAGTGGCACAGCACTTACGTAGCACACGTGAGGACCTGGGTAGGTCACGAGGACAAACACGGTTTTAAAGTTCTTTAGTACTTGGGGTGACCTTATGCTACAAGCATTAAGGAGGGCACGAAGTTCACAGAAACGTAACTGGAGTCTCTGGAACTCTGGTCACCAAGTCCGTTCACATGGCTCTGGGGTCACAAGCTTAATCCTGCCTCCCAGGCCCCACCCACCTCACTCCCACTGTCCTGAAGGAGGAGGAAACAAACTAAATAACCAAAACAGCAAGAAAGCAGCGGCTAAACAGGAACGAAGCACAGAAGTAACGTCTACGGTGCACACATAAGCACAAAGAAAGCACAGAGGTAAGGAACCAACTCAGGACAGCATCCGTGATGTCCGAAAACCAAGTGTCCCTTGGAAGAGTGCAGGCCTTCCGAACCGCCTGCTCCGGGGGACCGCACAGTGGTATATGGCCACCCTTTCATGCAGCTCCCGACCTCCGGGCAGAGCACAGCCCAGACGCTGCAGGAAGCACAGTGCTGCTTGCTCTCTCTGACCACAGAGATTTAGTAACTCCTAGTAACTGTTCTTGGTGAGTACATCCTGGGTATATAAACGAATAAACCTCTGGAAGCACATTAACACTTAGCTAAAGAAGGCAAGAAAACCCTGGGTATTTGGGTTAGAGGAGCTCCTTCCACTTCCTGTAGGTCCCAGATGGCCTATGTTAACCATGAACCATGTATACAGCAGAGCAGGGGCCAGCGCGTGACCTTGGAACAGGAGCCACATCTGTACTGGGCATTCCCATAAAGCTCTCCTCTGGGTCATGAAGAGACAGAAAGCTATCTGGAGAGGCAGGGTTCTAAACCAGACAGCCACAACTTCAAACTCTAGCTCTACCACTTGAGTGACTATGTAAGCCATAAGTAGAAGACAAAATCTTAGTTTGTGTGTCACTCACAGGACTAGGAGATCAAGCAAGGGGATGTACTGGTTAGTTCCGTGTGTCAACTTGACACAAGCTGGAGCTATCACAGAGAAAGGAGCCTCAGTTGAGGAAATGCCTTCATGAGACCCAGCTGTAAGGCATTTTCTCAATTAGTAATCAAGGGTGGGAGGACCCAACCCATTGTGGGTGGTACCATCCCTGGGCTGGTGGTCTTGGGTTCTATAAGAGAGCAAGCTGAGCAAGCCAGGGGAAACAAGCCAGTAAGTAACATCCCTCCATGGCCTCTGCATCAGCTCCTGCTTCCTGACCTGCTTGAGTTCCAGTCCTGACTTCCTTTGGTGATGAACAGCGATGTGAAAGTGTAAGCTGAATAAACCCTTTCCTCCCCAACGTGCTTCTTGGTCATGATGTTTGTGCAGAAATAGAAACCCTGACTAAGACGGGACAAAGCTGTACCTGGCTCTTTGAAGGCACCTAGCCCGTCTCCCTCAGAAATAGGGGGTTAACCATACTGAGCCTAGAAGTGTATATAGAGCCTGACACCACAGAGCCATTGCTCTTGGCCAGCCAGGTTACCTTTGGGCATGATCTGGTGCATAGCAACCGAGAGGAAGAAGATGGAGTCGCTGTAGTAGGTCCCTGAGCCAGCACTGAAGTACTTCTGCATGGCCTCCACGACAGGGAAGAGCTTGTCTGTCAGCACAGCAACATCATGGAAGATGACCTGTAGAGGGAAGCAGGGAAATTCCAACAGTCAGCCAATCGTCTCTCTCTGAGTTCCAAACATCTGACACACCTGAGCCCAGGAGACAGAAACCGACAGGGTGGAGCTAAGAGGGTGCTGGGAGTGACTGAGGACAAAGGAAGTGGGGAAGGACACTAAGGAGCAGAGCCCAGGCTGGCAAGGACACTGTTGGGGATGGGGTAGTGGACATGTGGAAGGAGAGACAAGGAGTGGCCCGGGTTGCTTCCTAGTTTCAAACTTCATGACAAAAAGCCTGGCTCCCATGCCAGCAGGAGACAGGGCAGGTGTGGGCACCGCCGGAGACATTGTCAAGCAAGTGAGCTCCACTCCTCACCTTCTCGCCGTCCATGACTGCCCAGGTTTATCACACCCTGGACCTCCAGAGCCTGTGGTCATCATGCCCAGCCTACGTCACTGGCTCCCCACCCAGGGCCTTCTGCTTTTCCGCTTTTGCTCTAGATTTCCCATGTTCTTATTTCTCTCCAAACTACCTCTTTTCGTTCATGCTTATGTCTGTCCTTGGTCACTTCCATT
The DNA here is from genome assembly GCF_011064425.1 of Rattus rattus. Taxonomy (NCBI): domain Eukaryota; kingdom Metazoa; phylum Chordata; class Mammalia; order Rodentia; family Muridae; genus Rattus; species Rattus rattus. The sequence continues at coordinate 15,970,948 of NC_046157.1, forward strand.
TCTAAGCTACTGAGCTTAGTTTAGCCAGGAGTGGTGGCTCGCTCCCATGAGTTCTAACACCCCAGAGGAATAGAACCCCGTCTCCAAACAGCGTTTTGCTCCCTGAAGTCGACGTCCTTCTCTTTAAAGCCGCACGGCCTGCAGGCTTTGCTCTTTCCTGACCTTTTGCTCCCAAAGTGCTGCCCTCTTTCATCCCTGTTCAGGCCATTCTTTTTCCTCCGGCCTTCTCTTTCTGAGGCTTGCTATTTCTCAACACCAACCCAAATTACATCTCTCTCCCACACCTCGTGTAGCCTCTGGCCCGTCCTGTGGTTTCCCTGTCAGTAAACCTCATCCCGAGTGTCCTCTGTTGGACCTCATGGTCACTTTCCAAACACTCAGATTTATATTTTTCTTCTTAGCTTCTAAACCTCCAAAGCTCACTACCATCAGGTCCAAACCTCCCAGCAAGGACTGGACTGGTGGCTAGAAGTTCCTTCCCCACATGCATGCATGGCTAGAAAAGGGTGAACCTTCACCCTCGCCTGCCCCATCAGCTGCCCCTTTATGACCTGTAACCTTGTAAACCTCCACTTGCTCTTCCCACGTGTGGAACTCCCTCTCCAGCCTTCCCTCCAGCTTTCACACCACCTCCCATGATCCTCCAGGCCCCCCCTACTCCCCATCGTGCATGGGGCTTCACTGGCTATGACTGTCCCCTGCCCTGTAACAGCTGGCTACATCTGTGCCAGGCCATGGACACGGGTCTGTAACCTGAAGAAACAACACTTTGAGCCTGACCCCTTCCTGGGTGACACAGGAATGGCAACACTTACCCTGGTAGTGGCCACTGAGATGACTGAGGATACGCACCCAGCTCATGGCTGCTAAGCTGCTCTCACTCCTTAGCCTCACATCCTACCCCTGCCTGTGTTCTGGCCCCCTCAGTCTCTCTCCTCACAGATCAGCCATCACTTGTGTGATAGCCTTCCCAGCAAACCCACATCATACCTCCAAACCATCACCAGGGGCTGGAATAGACATGGCGCTAAAAGCACAGGAGGGTTCTCAGGGGCCAGACACCTCCACATTCATTAAAGAGGAAAGGGAAGGGTGTGTGCGTGTGTGCCTGAATGTGTGTGCACGCTCAAGTGTGAGTGTGTGTGAGGGGGATGGGCTATACATGAGGGCAGGGCCTGCCTCAGCCACAGCCAAGCCCATAGAAGCAAAGTACTGTCAGTGGCCTGCCTACCCAGCCCCAGCCTCATACCTCCCAAGCTTTCCCAGTGACAACTGTAGCCAGTCAGCATTAACAGACTTAGTGAGGACAAACGGACTGTCAGTACATTTGTTCCACGGGCTGTTTAGCCAACTCCCATGAATATTTCAGGTAATGAATCTACTTAAAGAAAAATGAATATATCCCAAGGATATATCCATACAGCAGGAAGCAAGCCACAGACACCAAGTGTGAATCAAAATGCCCAGTCTCCAGAGCAGGAAGCCGGCTGGCCTGCAGACTATGACCCCTCCAGCATCATCAAGGCTAGACACCATGGCCCCCAGCCCAGCCCAGGCTCCAGCCTGGCTGCGGGCTGCAGAGCCCCACCTCATGAGCTACAGGAAGAGCTGCCATAGAACCTAGGAAGCCAGCTATAAAGTAGCTGGTTACTGAAGGCAGCCAGCAGTGAGTAGGCCAGAACAGTGTCTTATGCAAACGTAAGAGTGTGATTTACAGGGATACAGACAATAAAATCAGGTCCCGACTTGTAACACATCTTAAAACCTTAAAACCTATTACTTATAAAGCATTACCCACACTCAACCTCAGATCTTCCTCCTCAAACCCTTCACACTGACTGAGTCACCAGAGCATCCATCTGTCACATGCAGGACAGAGCCCATTCTGAGCTCATGAAGAAGCTTCTGGAAGTGTATGCCCGCCCCCATCCCCCCCACCCCCGCCCCCGCCATGACTTACCAAGCGTACAGCAAGACAGTTGGTTTTCTAATCAGCTTATAATCAGACACTTGTAAGCATTCACTAATTTCCTCTTATCAGTGACACTTAAAGGATTTGTTCATAACAGTATTTCATGCCAATGATTACACAGTCTATCAGGGATATTAACTAAGTCTGTAAATCCCTTTGCCTCCTTTTATTTTAAAAGTCTAAATTCAGTAAAGACAAAGTATTCGTATTCTAAGTATCCTCAAAGAGTTTGCTGTTCAAAATAAAGTATGCATGGAGGAAGCTCTGTGCACCATACAGACAACTAGAAAGGGCGGTTCTCAAGGGGAGGAGGCATCTGGCTTCGTCTCACCAGGCACAGCACATTCTTAACTTCAGCCTTAGACACTGGTGCAACCAATCAGAGCTGATCCTGTGCCATGCGGGGGTGGCCACTCACTCTCTGTGGCAGAGAGGCTGGAAGAGTCTCTGAGGAGCTAAGCGCCCCCAGAGCCCCGCCCCCAGGCCCTTAGCTCAGAGTGAGCAAAACTCATTTGTCAAATGACAAGCCCATGGGGAACCAGACATGACCACGCTCCAGGAGCCAAGGCGGCAGGTAATGAGCTGGCTCTGGGCACAGGAAGACGCGGTTTCCTGGAAACCCTGAGGCTGCCAGGAGAGCAGCAGCTCCTGCAGCTGCAGGCAGCAGGGCCAGTCAGCCCGGGGGAGGACTGGGGAGGTCATCCTCACCAAAGGAGAGAAGAACACTGCCAGGACAACCATCTCTGGTGCAGGGATGGCATCCGTCTCCCCAGGAACGACAAACGTCCCTCCGATTTCCACAGGATTCATATCCAGCATGGAAGGATGTTGCAGCAACACCCAGACTCAGACGACAAGCTCACATCAACAGAACTGTCCAGCGATGGGGACAAGCAAACATCCGCCCTCGTTTGCTTCTTGTTGCTGTAAAGACACGTGACCAAAAGCAATGTGGGGAGGAGGGTTCCTTCATCTCATAGGTTCTAGTCCATCATCAAGGGAAACCAAGGCAGGAACTCCAGACGGGAGCCTGGAGCAGCGACCACAGAGGAACGTTCACTTCCGGCTCTCCGTGGGCTGCTCAGCTGCATCTGATACGGCCCAGGCCCACAGGCCCTTAGTTACCTTCTACAGTGGGCTAGGACCTCCTCTATCAACCACCAATCAAGAAGCTGCTCCCACAGACATGCCAATCAGCCAACCAAATGGAGGCAGTTCCTCAACTGAGATTGGTTCTTACCGGGTATGGATAGGTTTGTGTTAAGTTGATTAAAAAAAAAAACAAAAAAACAAAAACAAAACCCAACTAACCACTGCAAGTCAGTACCATGTCATAGGCACCAAGCCTGGCTGGAATCCCTCCGGTGATAAGGGATCAACGCCTCCATAGACAAAGGTATCTAGTAAATCCTGGCTTTGACGGCACGGTGTGCTAGGTGCTGACTTCCCATCTCAGGTGGGCACACAGTCGTGCCCGAGGCGTACAGACAGCCGCTGGCACTTTTAGTAAGTTAGTGTGCTTTCCCTTGCGAGATCTCCAGACACAGGATATCTCTAGATATCAGAGCCACACGGCCCTTCTGTGTCCTAGCTGGACTGAAAGAAATTACGGATGCCGTCCTGCATGCTTAGCCACTCAACTGCCAGGCACAGCCCGGAGCCGAGCGCTTATGTGGAGGACTCCTGGGGTTACCAACCACCAACCTAGCAAATCAGTGAGTCTGGGTTCTGTGACTAACCTTGTCTAAAAACAAGGTGAAGTGCCCAAGGAAAACCCCTGACAGCAACCTTGGGTCTTCACACACATGCACACAGATGTGCATATGCCCATGTCGCTCTCTCTCTCACACAGAGCAAGAGAGACAGGGACAGGGAGAGAACCAACTCCTTTTTTTTTTTTTTAAGATTTATTTATTTATTCCATGTATATGAATACACTGCAGCTGTCTTCAGACACACCAGAAGAGGGCATCGGATCCCATTACAGATGGTTGTGAGCCACCATGTGGTTGCTGGGAATTGAACTCAGGTCCTTTGGAAGAGCAGTCAGTGCTCTTAACCACTGAGCCATCTCTCCAGCCCAGAGAACCAACTCTTTTTTTTTTTTTTTTTTTATTTTTTTTTTTTTTCCAGAGCTGGGGACCGAAACCAGGGCCTTGCGCTTCCTAGGCAAGCGCTCTACCACCGAGCTAAATCCTCAACCCCGAGAACCAACTCTTAAAGAGGTCTTAATGGATCAGAAAGTCACTAGAAGGGACATGTACCTCAGCCTGGGAACTGATTTTCTCCAGGCCAGTCCCTGCTCACAGCCTCCCCTTTAAGGCCACCTGGAAAGACATGGAATAGCAGGTAGGCCTTTCCTGGTGACAAACACTGGACACATTCCCAAAGGGGGGCTGCTCTCCCTCTGAGTGTTAACTTCTCCCGTGGAGAGGTAAGCACCTACTCACCTGATTTGGGTATCAACAACAGACCAAAGTACCGATCTGACCCAAGCTAGTTTGCTGAGCCAGTCACTGTGCTTACTGACGAGAGCATGGTCAGGAGCTACTTAAAGGAGCACGAGCCCTAAAGCAGCCAATTTCCCCAAAGCCAGTATGAAGATGTCCTACAGCTGCATAAACGGAGTCATGGCAGCACGATGCTTTGTGCACTGTGTAAAGGTTATCCTTGTGTTATTCAATGCTGATTTCTCTGCCCTCACATCTGCTTACAATCCAGACCTGGCATTATATATAATGCTTATTCCAAGTATCTCCTGTTTCAAGTTTGTGTAAATAGTGCTTACCATTTATCCTCTGCCTTGTCAATAAAAGCTGATCAACCAATGGCTGGGCAAAAGAGAGAATAGGCAGGACTTCTGCCGGCCAGGTGAGGGGAATAGAGGGAAGAGTTGGGGGGATTCAGTCACAAGGAGGTGGAGAGGAGACAGCATAGGAAAATATATCTAAAGCCCAGAGAGCCAGACCAATACTAAAATGCAGTACCTCGTGGATTTAGGCTGGAAGGTTCAGAGGATTAAAATAGATCAATGACTGCCCAGGTATTGTGAAATAAAGCTTGACTAAATAAATCTATCTCATTCATTTGAGAGCTAGCCGGAAGTAGAGAAAAACTAGACACTTTTAAAAACACCACCATAGAGTCCCCCTTTCAGTCAGCCTTCCACACGAAATAGACTAACAAACACTTTCCCAAACCACTGTGGCAGAACTACCCACAGCTGGGAGGGAGGTGCCAGGGAGAGGCTAAAGCTCAGGTAATAGTCTAGGGACCCTCCCCACCCCCACTCCTATAAGGGAATGTCCACAGGCCTGACTTTGAGGGCCGCCTGCAAGTAGTCACAGCTGTTTCTGGTGGAGACGGTAGCGGCCATTATGATGGGGCTGGGCAGGCAAACAGCAGCACTCTACACTAAGAAAGGCAGGGCCTCCATTATCGTCCCGACCCAAAAGTACTCTTCAGGACAACTGGGAGGATAAGTAGAGCAAACTGAGTTGTTCTGAGGGTTGCGGGTGAGGAGTGGGCTCCAACCTGGGCTGGCTGGTTTCACAGACTCGCCACTAACCTGCGAGCTCAGCCATCAAGTCCAACAACTCCCAGGAGGAAAGGTGGCTCCTGAGGAAGCATCCATCTGCATGACGGATGTGAGGCCTGCCTCTGTGCGGAAAGACAACTAACAAAGCCTCAACCCTACAGACGCGGCACACCGCACACCGCACACCGCACACCGCACACCGCACACCGCAGGGTCTCCCACTGGCTATCTTTCTTTCCATTTAGGTTCCAGGGCACAAGATCTCACCTCTTACCACAAACGTAGCTAAGAGCCCCAGCCCAGGAACACAGAAGCGAAACACACATTTACACACACATGCATACAATCTGTTCTGGCCACCACATCAGCAGCTTCAGGGTTGTCTGTGACACCTCTCTCTCACCAGCTGACACAGAATGTTTTGACGTTTAGTCAGTCGTTCTCGGCCTGTCCCCAGCTCTTGGCTGGCTATGAGGCACAGTGAAGGCAGGACCTTGTCTGTCCACTCTTCGCTGCTACACGTGCGCCTGTCAGCAGAGCACATCAAGGCCAGAGGGGCTCAGCAACCACTGAGATTCGCTCACAGAGTGGGGAAGATGAGCAGAGTGGGCAGAACTCACCAGTCCAGAAGGGAGCCTGCAGGACTGCTCCCAGGAGAACCCAAGAAATAATCTGGGAATCCCTCTGGCCCTGAAAGTACCAAAAAACAGCAATTTCTAGTTCACGGGACTTATTCTAAACCTGCAGGAACACAGCCCTTCTTTTACCTTTAACCTACTATTTAGGGTGCTATAAACATCCAACCAGGAGCTGCTTCACAGTAACCACGCCTGGTTCTTCAAGGTTACTTCTAACATCATGTCAGAAGTCTTCCTAGACCAGGGAGCGACAGACGGACCTGTGAGTGACAGACGGACAGGCCTCTCTGGTTTAAACTCTAATGCGTCCCCGCAACAGCACTGGCCATGCGTAGCACATGCTGCCCTCTCCGCTAACTTGAACTTTGGAAAGAACGGCCTCCTGGGATGAGAGGACAAAGCTCCGCCTTGTTAGTTTTAAGTGGAAAAGGTAAAAGTGAGATCTTAGGAGAAAAGAAACTGTGAACACTCCCCACAGGCCCCTGTGTGACTTTTACCACTTTGCAAGATGTCCTTCATGACTGGAACTCAGCCTGACAGAAGTGCAAGCAGCTAGAGAGGAACCAGAGCCCACCGTCTAATTCCTAAAGGCATTTCAGAGAGCTGCTCTCACGGCCGCTTCGCTCACATTCAGAAGAGAGAGCCCTGTGCCTGGTCCTCACTGTGTTGACTGGGACAGCACACCCCGCCCCTCCACCCATCTCCACTCACACTGTGCACCATCTGCCACCCCCAGGTACTCCCGTAGGAGTCCCCAGCATTCTAGCTTTTATCACCATTTAGGTTTTATCCTCAAACTCAGAAACCTCTTTTGACAGAGGTAAGGAGAAATACACCCCAAATGAGATGGGCCTCAGGGAGAGTGCATAATGGAAGGCAAAACCAGCACCAGGGGACCTATGCCTCCAGCACGCCTGCCAGCTTCAAATGCTGCCCCAGGGAGTCTTCAGCTTCAGTAGACACAGGCTCTCACAAAGGAGCCTGGTTACCCAATAAATGGTGTGCACTGACCCCGGGAGTCAGAATCAGGATCTGGAATGAGGCTGGGGGATGGTACGAGGACCCCAGTCACCCTGAGAAGGAAGTGGCAGCTGAGCCTCTCTGTTGGATGCCGTGCACAAACCTCCAGGAATCACCCTGCAGGGAGAGCACCCAAAGTCAAGAACGAGGTATCAAAGACGTCCAGAAACCATTTCCTGTGAGGAGAGCCAACACCCTGCATCTAGCCGTGAGGTCAGATCCTTCCCTCTGCTCAGTGCCATCTCTCAGGAGGCTCCTCTGCTAACCTCCTGCATCACTTCCTCACCTGCTGGCACTGTGTCGCTCAGCCATTCGCTTTCCCTAGGGCAGTCATAAAGTAAAAGCTAAGCCTTTAGAGCCCCTACCTTCTCACTTCTCCAGGAAGCAATGTGGACGGCTTTCAGTAGCTCGTTAAATCTGCCCAGAATGTAAGCTCCACCAGGGCAGGCCACTGTCTTTGTCTGTCTGCCTCTTCCCTTCTCTGAGGAACCCAAGCTCCTTCACAGTACCCGGCACGCCCAGAACCCACAGTAAATACAGGCTGTTGAGTTTTAGAGAGCAGAAAACTCGGCATAGTGCACACTGATCAAGGAAAACAGCGTTTCTTTGTCACGAGTTGGTTGCAGCCCCAGGCTATAAACCTGAGTTCAGCTAATGACAAGGGACTCTGAGCTCACCTCGCAAGCTGCAGGAAAGCAGACCATTTGGCTGAGCACAGGAGTTTAGTAGCTGAGGAGGAGAGAGCTGGTCATAGGGGCCCTAGATACTGCCTCTGTCAAGCCAGTCCTCCCCAAGACCAGCTAGCCTCTGAAGGCTCATTCCCGAAGCCGTGGCTAAACGGAACGGCAAGAAGCAACACATACACAGCACGTCACACGTCACACACAGCACGTCACACGAGCCGCTACTGAGGTTGGTTCAGAGAGGGCTTGGCGATGCTGCCCTTCAGAAATGAGCTTTACTAGGAGAGAAGGCCTCGTGATCAGGGAAGCAGTCATCAGGCCTTGAGATGCCAAAGTATTAAGGAAAGGTCAGTCCATCACATCAGGGACCATATGACAGAGCCTTCAAGGAAAAACACTTCTCCTCTAAGAAAACCTTAAGGGGAACTTCATTAAGAGGGATAGCAGTCATGTGACAGTCATGTCAGACAGGATGTCACAGGGAGACCTGGAGATCTTTTACGTTGTCTCTGCAGTGACAAGAAGTTCTAAATCGTGTATAAGTCGGGACAATGTGACAAGGAGCACAGAGGAGCCAGCAACTGGGTTAGATCAATGGCTATGAAGCCACAGCACAAACAGTGTCGTAACTGCAGAAACCTGTGCTAGCCTGCTTTCATGTTCCTGTTGAAGGGTTTCTCTCATCTTACAGCTCACAGTCCAACCTGAAGGGAAGCCAGGGCAGGACCTGAGGCAGAGACTCTGGAAGAAGGCTTACTGGCTTGCTCACCATGATTTGTTCACCTGCTTTCTTAAATAACTCAGGGCCATCCACCCAGGGTGGCACCTCCCACAACAACTATTAATCAAGAAAATGCCCCCACAGAATTGCCCACCGGTCAGTCTGACTTCTTCAGGCCATAGGATCAGGCTGCTTGACTCAGCTGGCATCTTAAAGGGGAGGCTTGTGGTTTAACACCACCTTAAAGGGGAGGCCTTTGATTTCACACCACCAATCCGACCCTCTGGATTAAGACAAAAAAAACTGGACCCAGTGAAGTGGGCAAGTCAGGTCAAAGGAGGGCCAAAGCCAGGCCCTGGGCCTTTACACCCAGCTCTGGGAGGTGAACAGATAAGGCCCAAGTAAAGGGCTTTGCCCACTAAGACTGGGCACCCCTCTCAATAGGAGAAAATTACACCAAGTGTCTACCCAAAGCCTGCCAGCCATGGTGAACAGCTGCCTCCTACATATGCTGAAGCAAGGTTTGGGTGGCAAAGCGAGAGCCATCTTCTAGGGGAAATGGTAAAGCCGGGTCTGCCCATAACGAACCACTACGTAGCAGCCTAAATGGCCAATGAGACCCACATGTATCACAGCAGCAGTGAATTTTAACACCATCAAGTGGAGGGAAACAAGTATCAAAATGATATATAGGAGCGTCTCTATAATTGCTTGGTAACACAAAGCATAACCCCAGGTTTGCTCTCTACTGCAGTGATAAACGCCATGACCCAAAGCAGCCTGGGATGAGAAGGGTTAATTTCACTTCCACTTCCACATCACAGCCCATCATCCAAGGAAGCCAGGGCAGGAGCTCAAGGCAGGAGCTGAGGCAGAGACAGAGGAGCACCGTAGACTGGCTTGCTTTCCCGCTGGCTCAGCTGCCTTTCTTACACACAGCAGAACCACTTGCCCAGGACTGGCACCACCCACAATGGGCCAGCCCTTTCCCTTCACTGTTAATCCAGATAATGTCCCATAGACTTGCCGACAGGTCAATCAGATAGGGGCACTATCTCAACTGAAATCCCCTCTTCCCAGAAAACTCTAGCTTGTGTCAAGTTGACATCAAAACTGACCAGCACACACAGTATATACCACAAATGTATATGTGAAATGAAAAGTAAAAACAGACACATTTACAAGACATGCGACTTCTTTCTCATCTAGGACAAGGAATACCCTACAGGAGCGGGCTGAAGACACAGGGTGAGATCCAGCTACAACTGTCTTCTACTTCTGTCAAGAGAACCTGACTCACATACGGCAAGCGTTGGCGCCCACAGCAGGGCTGTCCTCGGCATCTGGGAAATGTCCCCAGCATTAGTTCTCCCACATCACAGCTGAGCTGTGCCCGGCTGGGCTCCCAACTTGAGTGACGAGTAAATGATCAAAGGTGAGCTGGGGGAGCCTATGGGAGACGTTCTCATCCAAAGCCTGATACATCCTGAGATCCTGTCTCAAAAGGTCAGAAACTCACAGAACAGCTTATAAAATAAAGGTGACAGCACACTACGCGAACACTAAGTATGAAGCACACAGTGAGATCAGAAGCACCATGACCTGACCTACACATGACATATCGGTCCCATAAGTGAAGTGAACAGAGATTAACTCCACAACCCCAGCCATACCAAAATTACACCAGCAAGTGTCAGAGGGGGACATGGGAATGTGAGGAGGGTTTCAGAACATGACTCTTGGCTTCCTAACCTCTGGGGAGGCAGTCAGGAAGGCCCTCGGGGTCCGCTGCCCACCTCTCTCTAGGCATCTCACATCCTCACAGCCCTTGCTCACCCTGGGTCTGGGGCCAGGCCTCAGAGCACAACATTCTCACGGGCCAGCAACATGTTCCCGCATACTTCCGGGCTGTAACAAATCCCTCCAGAGTTGTGTGAATCAAGACCACGTGTCACACAGGAAGACGAGAAACCAGCAGTTGTAGAAACCAGGAGGTTAAACAGCAAGAGCTTCCAAATTTAACAAAAGAAACCATTTTGTTTCGCTTGCTCTAAGAAACCTTCCAGCTCTGAGAAAGCCCTGCGAGTGAACGGTTACATTGCTGGTGCTTCTGGTCAGAGCCAAGATTCTGGGAGCCTCGAGGACCAGAAAGGAGGCAAAACCAACCGGCTTTAGGCCCTTGGCAAGGACTGCTCCCGAAACTTAACTCACCGTTTGGCTATTTACACTTCGCTGGGGTCCAAGGCCCTGGCCAGGTTGAGTTTTCAGCTGTGACAGGGAGAGGAAAAGGCTGTCCTCCAAGATGTGCCAGGGATTCCAAGGACAGGCTCTACCCAGGAGGCAGAGACAGGCCACAGGGTGGACAGTGCCCCGGCTGGACTGTGTCTTGTTACCCAGGGACTCTCCACCTTCCATGAGCTCCAGCAAGCATTCCCACAGGGACGCCCTAGTAGATGATGGAGACCCAGGCCTTGGCACACACGTCGGCCGTGACCAGCACCACCAGTAATTAGGGAGCAAAGCCCACTGTACACTGCCATCTGTTGGGTATAAAAGGAGGGTCATCTCCTAACATAGCCAGCGTCTCACCTCCCCTAGTGTCTTCTCAACTGCTCCAGAGCCATATCCCACACCTTCAAGCTTGTTCCTCTTCCACTGACAAACTTGTGGCCCCTGGGCTCAGGCAGTCATTCTTTAGCCAGGACACAACTGAACATAGTGTGTGGCTCCGGCTTTCTCTGCACACACGGCCAGGCTTAGGCACGGTGCCTGCTACAGAGCTCGGCTGATGCGGATAAGCCAGTGGCAACCTGGTGGGCAAGGCCGTGAGAAGGCACGCCAGGGACAACCGTGGCTACCCCAACACAGGACACGGACTCGAGAGACCTCTCAGGAAACAGGGTAGCCTTACCTATGGGCCCTGCCAAACACCTACTGGGTGCTAGACATGGACAGTCCTTTCCCCACACTCATTCACTTGATCTATGTGTCCCTTATGCAGCTGAGGAAGTCACTCATAGAAGGAAAATAACTACCTAAGGCCCCTGGGAGGATGAGGGACAGTCAGAAGCTGAACCACACCCACCTGAGCCGACACCAGAGTTGTTCAGCAAATCCACCCCACTCCCACACAAGGCCACACAGGAGGGAGGGAGAAGCCGACATGGTCTCTACCCCCAGGTCCCCGCATCTGGCCCTCTCCCAGTGTGGCAGGCAGAGAGACAGCAGGGTGACGGCAGCGTCAGTCTAAGCATTAGAGGAGCAGGCATTAGAGGGCCAGGCGGGTGTTTGAACTGGATAGGAAGCCAGGTTTCATCCTGTTGTTGTGATAAAATAACCTGAAAACCCCAGCGTGGGAGAGAAAGGGTTCATTTGGCATCACAAGTCCAGGTTACCGTCCACCACAGCAGGGCAATGGACGTGCCGGCCACAGCTGATCTCATCACAGCCAGGCAAGGGCAGAAAGAGCGACTGCACTCCTAGGACGTTGGGATGTCAAATCCTCCAGTTCCTCACTCAGCACCTGGTAAGTTAACTTCACCCTAAAGGGCCTGGGCCCGTGCCTCCAGCTCTGCCACCCGCAAACAGAGCTGCAGCTCCCCTTAGCCTCTCCACAGTCCTGCATCTCCATCTCCTGGGGCCTCCACTGTCACTGTTCCTCACCTTGGCTGCTCTCCACGACTCCCTCAGTCCTGTGTCCTTCATGTCTGCCAAACCAGTACATTGTGAAGGTCACTTACGACGTTGCCAGTTCTGCTGCCAGCCTGAGAGGGAGACCGGCCTCCTTGACTCCAGCTACGTCGGTTCCAGTGTGGAGAAATACTCTTCAGTTCCAGTGTGGAGAAATACTCCTCTTCTACCTACCAGCAGGGCGGAAGGCCTCCTTACAGTGGTGCTGAACGCTCCATCGACCAGGACGTCTGACCTCTGACCAAGCAGCCTAACACCATGCCTCCTCAGCCAAGCAAATCAGTCCATTATCTTTAAACAACTTCCCTCAGACTCTCGGGACATGAGCAAAATGAAGGTAGGTTCCTAATCAAACAGCATACAATGGCCCCTAGCCCTGTGCCCAATGGAGTCCCTGCTCCCCCCGAAACCTAACAAGCTGGACCCCAGTGTCTGTTTCTCTCAGCACCCTCGCAAGCTCCCTACTAGAACGCCTCATTAAGCTCTGCTCCCAGCTTCCAGTGTCCGTCCTAGCCAAATGTACCAAATGTCTCCACGTCACCCCTGCCCCAAACAGTTCTAACTTCTGCACCAATTCACCTCTGTTCTGGGATAAAATACCCTGACTCCAGCTCAGCTCACAGGTTACAGAGTCTCCACCACAGCAGGGAAGTCTTGATGCCGGGGACTTCCCGCAGCAGCCATGTCTGGTCAGCAGCAGAGAAAGACGCCCTCATGCCGACTACTCATCTTTTTTTTATTTTATTTTATTTATTTAGTATATATGAGTACATTGTAGCTGTCTTCAGATGAATCTATTATAGATGGTTGTGAGCCACCATGTGGTTGCTGGGAATTGAACTCAGGACCTCTGGAAGAGGAGTCAGTGAGTGCTCTTAACCTCTGAGCCATCTCTCCAGCCCTTTTTAAATGTGTGTGTATCTCTATGAGTGCGTGCTGTGCGTTCAGGTGCCCATGGAGACCAGAAGAGGGTGTCAGAGCCAGAATTACAGCTGATTATAGGCCATGATGCTGGGAACTGAACCTACGTCTCCTGTAAGAGCAACTGCTGAACCCTCTCTCCACCTCATCTCCACTTTGATACAGTCCAGGACCCAAACCCAGGTCCCGGTGCCAGCCACAGTGGGTGAGTTCCCATATCAGTTCATGTAATCAAGCTTGTCTGTCCCCCACAGTCATACCCAGAGGCCAATCAGATCTAGACAATCCCTCCCTCACCAAGACTCCCTTCCCAGGTAGTTCAAGACTGTCTTACGTTGACAGTTTAACCCTCACACCACCAGAGAAGGAAATATCTAGAAATTTCTGGGTGCCATGTGGATCCGCTCACCAGGCCCAGAGACCATGGAAAAGGCACAACGGGACTGCAGCGGACATGCAGGACCAGGCAGGAGGTAGGAATGGATTCTTAGTCCACACAGCTATGCTCCATCCCACTCCCCACCTCAGGACCCACAGAGGCCCAGAGCCAGGCAAAAGACATCAGCGCTTGGAGTGGGAAGAGGACAGAATGACTGAGCCTGCACCTGGGGCAGCCCTGATGGGAGCCACTCCGGGGTACATGTCACAGCTGTCACTGCACACAGAGCACATGAAGAATGGCCACAGGAAAGTGAGATTAAGCAAATGCATCCCACCAGGAAAGAAAACTGAAGATGTAAAGATAAGACCTAAAAGTCTGGGAACAAACCAGGGAGAGGGTAGGCAGGGAGACAGGGAACCCACGCAGTCCTGGATCCCCTTGTCCCACTGTGTGATTGCTGTGATTTGAATAACAATGGCTCCTGTAGGCCCCTGTCTGAATGCTTGGTCCCTAGCTGGTAGAACTGTTTGGGAAGAGTAGGAGGGATGTGGCCTTGTTTGAGGAGTTGTCAGTGAAATCACTGGGAATGAGGTTTCAAAAGACTGTGATTCCCAATGCACCCTGCCCCAGGAACAAACCAAAGAGAAGGTGGGCAGGGGGACATGGATACCCAAGACATACGTCCTATTTGCTGATCCGAAGTGAGCTCTCAGCTAAGGGTACTGTCTAAGCTCCACCCCCACAGCTACCTGGGAACAGCCCGGTATGCTCCGCCCCACGGTTGCCTGGCAACAGCCAGCTGTGCCTGACTAGAAAATGAGGGTTGCTCACCCCCTCCTCTCCCTCTTGCTCTCTCTTGCCCTTTGTCTTCCCTGCTCTCTTCCCCTCTTCCCTGTCCCTTCTCTCCCCATCTCCCCCTTCCCTCCAGTGCCCATGGCCGGCCTTTACTTCTCCCCTCTTCTACTTCTCTTTCGGTGCGTTCTGTCTGGTCTTGAGCGGAGACTTAAACCCCAGCACTAGCTCCCTGCCTTTGCTCTGCCATCTCGGACTCTAACCCTCTGAAACAGTAAGTGCCTTCTCTTGTTAAGTTAATTTGGTTATGGTGTTTTTATCACAGCAAAGAGAAGTGACTAAAAATGCCTTATGCTAGCCACTTGGCTTTTCCTGGGCCCCAGTTTCCTCAAGGTAACTTGGAGGCACTAGACTTCTTCCTGCGACCCGGGGCCACGTAAACGCAGGGGGTACGTCCACACCAGAGTCTACAGGATGTACTGAGAAGAGGCTCCCCACTCCACAGCGCACAGCTGGCGCAGGAAGGAGGGTACCATGCCCTGGCTCTGGGCCCCACTGTCCTGCTTTTCATAAATCACTTGAGAACGCTCCCCCAACTGTGTAAGTCCCATGTGTAAGTCACATGTGTAAGCCCCTGAACAATACAGAGAGCACCCTGGTCACCATTCCCTGGGGCTCCAGATCTCACAGGCCATCCCCTGCTTCAGAAGGGTAAGAAGGAACCACCCAAAGCAACAGCCATTAAGGCTGCAGTGTTCCAAGGTCAGAAGGTCAGAGGTCCAGTCCAGTTCAGGTGCTCATGGCCATTCCGCTCAGGACTCTGCCCTGGGCCGGGGGCAGCTGTAAACTTCTTTTAAGAGAAAAGCATTCTGCAGACCATGGGCAAGACCAAGGCAGGCTCCAACATGATGCCTGCTCCTCAGGGGCTTTCACCTGAGGCCACTGCTGTAATCCTTGCAGGGAGAACTGGGGAGTCCACTCCCCTCATCTCCTCAGGAGTGAGGCCAGGCAATCAACCAAATCTCCCGCAAAGACGACTGACTGGCTCTCTGAAGCTCATTCCAGGAACTACCCCAGGAAAAGCTAAACAATGGCCTCTTCCCTCATCTCCTAGCCTCTGTTCAAAACAAACTCTAGAACATGAGCTTGCAACTTCCTGGTACCCATTTTAGACCCACCAGTAAGAGAACCTCTCATGTGACTCAGGGCTGGAGAGTGCCCACCATCCTGCCAACATCAGCCTGTGGCACTACAGGGAAATGACAGGAAGTTTAAGGGCAGTGGGAGTTGTGTGTGTGAGATTTGTACAGGCAGCAGAGGCCAGATTAGCACCTGAGGTCATCCACTCCCCAGCCTGACCGGCAACCAGGGGACACTCCTGTCTCTCCGTCCCCAGCACCAGGGGTAAAGGCAAGGACCACACGTTGGTTTTACGGGGCTGCTGGGGACATAGAGTCAGGTCTTCATGTTTGCCCAGTAAACAGTTTACCAAATGAGCCATCTCTAGCCCACGTGGGAGTTCTTACGAAGTGGAGGGGAGCCCTTGAAGGGAACACTGACCTTTCTTTTCCTTTCTTTCAATTCTCAACCAAGTGACCTGGGGTCTCCATTGGGTGTTCCTGCTGCTGCCATCTGACGCCCCACCACAGGCCTATACAATGCCTTTGTTTGACTATGGCTGTTACCTATTGGTGGGCTAAGACTATAACTTGATGGTAGAGCATTTGCCTAGTATGCGAGAGGCCCTAGACTCAATTCCAGCACAAACAACCAACCTGACTTTACAGACTGAGAATCCTTAGTGACTGTGATGGAGAGGATACATTGTTACTGTGATGGAGAAGTATCTAACCCATCACTTCCGGTGAGAATCTAAAGCTCAGACACTGAGAAAGCCATGAACTCAGCAGGAGCATCCTGGGCTGACCCTGTCCGCCATGTCTGGGGCCAGGGCAGGGGCTGAAGGCAGGAACGTGCCAGCAGCCGCTCTGGGCAGATTAGGAACTCCTAAGCTCATACAGTGAGAGAAACAATAGGAGTCCTTCCCAATAGCACTAGGGTTCCTTCACAATGATACAAGGAGGGGCAGTGGCGTTCAAAACCTTAGGAAGACCATCCTGGCTGGTCTCAGGTGGGGCAACCCCTACTGGAGAGCAGATGTCAATTGGGAGCCCTTCTCATCAGCGTGATCCCACAGGCCTAGGATGTCAATTGGAGCCCTTCTCATCAGCATGATCCCACAGGCCTAGGATGTCAATTGGAGGGCCTTCTCATTAGCATGATCCCACAGGCCTAGGATGTCAATTGGGAGCCCTTCTCATCAGCATGATCCCACAGGCCTAGGATGTCAACTGGGAGCCCTTCTCATCAGCGTGATCCCACAGGCCTAGGATGTCAACTGGGAGCCCTTCTCATCAGCGTGATCCCACAGGCCTAGGAACCGTGCTCACAGAACACCTGGGAGGGGCACCTGCAGTCCCCTCACTTCCTGTAGCCGCAGGCCACTGCTCACCCTCACTACCCACATCTACTCCTGCACCCACTCCACCTGCACTGAGCCTCGCACATCATCAGAGCTCACGCCATGGAGACAGACAGAAGAGCCGGTCCTGCACTCTAGCAGCTGGTAAAGAGGCCAGAGTCAAACACCAGGGGTAGGGGAAAGGACGGATGGATATGGGGTGCATAACACAATAAAAAAGCAGCCTGCTGGGGAGTGTAGGACTACAGACGGCAAAGGGGTGACAGATTCAGGAGAGGAAGTCCCAAGCACACACATGGGTGTGAGGTGAGCCCTCCAGAAGCTGGGCAGGCAAACTGAATGCAAGCCAGGCACCTGGGGCGCAGTCGTGCCTCCCTGTTGCTGGAGGATTTGCTAATCCAGGCAGCAAACATTCCGTCAACCAGGCTCCCCTGCCCCCTGCCTGCTCCACTCTGCCAGGCAGAAGAGTCAGGGGCCTACCATCCCAGTGGCCTCTGTCTCTTTTTTTCCAAATTACTATCAATGTCGTCCTCAAAGGTCCTCGCTCCCCCAGGCAGCCTCTGCATCCTCCTAGGCAGCCCCAGGCACTCCAGGAACCCCCTGCTTTGTCTTCTGGTCCCTCAGAGAGAGGTAGCCTGGGACACCAAAGCCAAATGAGCATCACGCCTGATCCTGAGCAGGTGTCCAGTGAGTCCCTTCTCGGATTGCATCTTGGTCAGGACCCCACAAAGCTGACCATTTAGGCAGGTCTCACTGACCCCCTCCCAACCACACACACACACACACACACACACACACACGCACGCACACACATGCACACACACACACACGCACACACGCACACGCACACGCACACGCACACGCACACGCACACTGAAGTGGGCAGGAGCTGAGACTGTGGGCCTGCCAGCAAGCTTATGAGAAGTGTGGGTCTTTGGTGACATGACCTTCTTTACACTTATCCAGTCCTTCAGGATCACAGTCTGTGTGCAATCAGACCCAGAAAACACGAGGTAAGCATCACCTGTCAACTGTTAGTTCCCGAGCGTTCCAATGGAGCTCCTAGAAGCTGATCACTCAAGCCTGCCCACTAGGCCTCCGAGACACGGTAAGCACAGACTCGGGCTCTCCCACTGACTGCAGAATAGCTGGCAGGCATCCACAGAGCCTGCACCCAGGACCAAGTGGACAGCTGCGGGCTCCGAGGGGATGAGGAGAGCGTGATGATTAGAGCCTCTTCCTTCCCACAGCAAAGACACGTGTCTATGGCACAGATACGATCTATGGCCTCTCCTCCCCCTCCCCCATCTCTGATCTCATCAGCCTGATTAGTGCTTACAGGAGAAGGCAAGGATACAACAGAGTACCCAGTAAAGCACCCAGTTCCTGCTTCTAGGACAAGCAAGCGATGCACTGGAATGGGTGTAGGGAGCAGACCAGGAAGGAACACTGTAGCTTAGAGAACTGTGGACAGCACAGGGGCTCCCTGAGGTAAACCTGGGCAAATGCTATTACTGCAAGCTCGCTGTGCCACCCTCCAGGTGGGTGAGCCTTCTAGGATGCTGAGAAGGAACCCGCTCTCACACACCTACTCAGGAACGGGAAGCAGCAGCCTCCGACGATGCATTACTCACTCACTCGCTGAGAGCCAGGTGGGCCCTGTGCTATCAGGGCAGCTTCTCCCACAGACAGCTTGGAAGTCCATGAGGGGGAGGGAGTCAAGAGTGGAGGCTCACAAGTGTTACACCCAGGGCAGCCGCTCCCAAATGTCACATACTGGACTGACTTGAACCCAGGTCCCAGCCTCCAAGCCACACATTCTTGCCCTGGGCATTTCCCTGGAGGACCCAGGGCAGACTGTTAGAGGCAGGAAGGGCAGTGAGCAAATGTGAGAAACAGAGTGTTCCCAGCCACAGGACCTGAGAAGACCAAGAAGGGGAGGAGGGGACAGATGGGGGCACCTCTTCTCCCAGCCTGAGGCCTCCCGTGCAGGGTAACAGGTGCACTTCATTCCACCGGAGAGGATTGCTTAATTGGGGCTTCTAAAGAATAATCACCCCCAATAAATGAAACAAATGGCTTTAATTTGGAGCACATTAAGTTAACAACAAACACGACACCAGCTGACATGGCCTGGCTCAACCGTTCAAACCAGGTAGAGCTGCTTTCTGTGCTGCAGCCTGAGAGGGGGAATCCCAACGCAGTCAGCCAACAACCCGAGTAGGCCAGCCAGGGCTCCCGGCAGGCCCAGCTCCAGTCAGTGTTCCCACATCTGAAGCAGGATCCAGGCTCAGGTGACAAGGAGAGGGTATGTCGGGGGCGGGAAGGGGGGGATATTACAAGGCCTGCTGAACAGCACCACCTAAGCTCCCAAACTTTCTCCCTATCTGCACTCCTACCACAGAACCGGATCCAGCTGCCCTGGAGGCCCATTAGCTACATTCAATCAGTCTCATCAACACTGTTTACACTGGACAGGAAGGAAAAGACCCCCGAGTCGCCACTTGGCAACCTTTCTTTGGTCCCTCTTTCTAGTGGCGCACACCGGTAGGATTTGCTGAAGGAGGCAGAGGCAGGAGGATCACGAGTTCGAGGCCAGCCTGGGTCCCTCTTTCTAAAGCCGCGGAGTGGGGCCAGTGAAAGCGTACATTCATTGGAGACCCAAAGGCCAGGCGCCGAGCAAACTAACACGGTGCGGCAGCGCCCTCCAGCGGCCAACTAGAGACAGTGGCCCTCCACTACCCAGGCTTTCCAGAAGCTTGTGTGATTGATGTGCCTGGGCTCCTCCTCATGCAGGCCTGGGCGACAGTTTTCCCAAAAGACTGTAGACCCCAAAGTTACACAGAGGTCTCCCCCAGTGCACGTCTCAAAGCAGAAAACAAAAACGTAGGCCACCCAAGGCATAAACGCCCCAGTACTGACCCAGGCACAGAAGAGCTGGAATGCTAGCCCAGGGTAGATAAGGTATCTAAGAGACCATAGGTCTTCCCAACCCAGACAGTCAGACACAGAAAAGCCAAAAGCAAGGACTGTGAGGTCCACTAACCATGTTCTTCTAATTACACAGGTTTCTACAGATGCTCTAAAGGTAGGCAGAGGAGAGTCAGAGGAGTTGGGAGGTTGTGTCTGTAAGAGGAGCTTGGGTTGTTATGGTTCTAATATGAAATGCCCCTGACACTCAACAAAGGAGAATCGTGTGTTGAATGCTCAATCCCTGAAGTGCCGTTCTGAGGTGGGGCTTTTAGGGAGGGAGCACATCTCAGGAGCCCCGAACACTGCACTAACCTTTCGATGGACTCACAATCTGGTGGCATTATAGGGATATGGTGGGGACTAGAGCAGAGGGAGTATACAACGCAGGTCACTGGGCGGTCAGTGCCCTCCGCATCTCAATCGGCTGTAAGCAGCCTGGCTACACCCTCCTATCATTATGATGTCCCACCTCACCTCAGACTCCAGCGATGGAACTGATGGCAATTAACTATGCCCCACTTTGGTTTCCTTGGGCGCTCTCAGTGACAAAATGTGGCTAAAGGAAAATCAGCACTGAAAATTGGCTGGTGTTGCCCCTGCACTGACCACCAGGCCCACAGGTCTTTGGAAGTGGCTTGTGGGAGAAACTTGAGACTGTCTGGGAGAAGCCCTGGGGCACTGAGAGCAGAGCTTACTGGTGATTCCATGGTCTCATAGCCTATAGCAAGGCCCCCCAGCTAAGTCCAGAGGCTTCAGACAGGGAAGATGCCCCCAGCCCACCCAAGAGTGAGAGGCGCTATCCCTTACCTTTAGGCCACTCACGGTGCACTCTAGAAAAGAATCACTACATTTTGTCCATGCCCAGAGATTTTTAGTAAAGCTTAACTTTAAAATGGCATAACAATCCAGTGAATGAGTGACAGACAAAGCAGGGTGTTCTGGGTGCTTTACGGCACCAACTGGAGCAAAAGGCAAGCTTGCTTCTGAAAGAGTTGCCGTTTGGCAATAGATTAAAAGTGTGTAGTAGCCAAAGAAATAAGAACCATTAAAAAGAAACAAACAAACAAAAGCAGGGCAGCAAGACAGCTCAGCAGTAAATGAACTAGCTTTCATGGCTGAGTGTGTGATCCCTGAGCTCCACATGGTAAAGAGAATGGATTTCCCAAAGTTGTCCTCTGACTTCCACACAGGCTGCTGTGACGTATATACACCCAGACCCACACCCCACACACACAATAAATAAGTTTTCATTTTGTGTGTGTGTGTTTATGAAGAAGCTAAGTCCATCAGGACAACAGGAGAGCTACCTGGAAGGACTCTCGGAAAGCGCCAACCCTATCCTGGGGTTCGAAGGTCTAAGAATACGAAGGACCAGGTGATTGTTTCCCCGAGTTCAGCCGTCCAGAGTCTCAGAAGCGTCTGTGACCTAAGGGGATAGCCACTGTTCCAGCTGAAGGCAAACGCTGGCACACTCCATGTGATGCTAGTTTTGTATACACACCAAATATACAAGTTATAGATTTGGAGGCTGGCAGCCCTTGAGGATCATACATGAAACTGTATGCTCCAATGGAGACTACGACAATGGTCCTCAACCTTCCTAACGCTGTAACCCTTTAATACAGTTCCTCATGTTATAATGACCCTCAACCATAAATTATTTTGTTGCTACTTCACAATTATAATTTTGCTACTATTATGAATTAGAATGCAAATAGCTGATATGCAAGAAACCTGACATGTGACCCCTGCACAAAGGTCATTGGGCCCCAAAGAGATAGAGACCCACAGGTTGAGAACCACTGCTCTAGGACCTTGAGGCTAAAGATCATGAACCATTTGCCAGGCAAAGTCACAGGTAACAGGCACAGGCTGGCCAGGAGAGAGGTCATATGGCCTGGAGGGTCCCAGGCACTTCCTGCTCGCTCTATGCCATGAGCCTAACCTGCTTGAGATGGAAAGGCGTGGGTCCTGTAGTCCTGTCCCCCCTGCCCTGTCCACTGTCCTTTCAGAACGGGAACGTTTGCCCTATCCCACAGTATGCTGGAGTATGTAACTTGCTTTTTAATTTTACAGGGGCTCTCAGCTAAGAGTTTGCCTTCAATCTTTTTTTTTCTTTATCAATACTGGAACTGTGCCTATAAAGACTCTTATGGACCGAATGCATTTACTCTGTAGTATGAGCCCGGAGCCTTTGGGGACTAGGAAGGGAATGCTGGGGGCCGGATAGGAAATGCCTCCTCTAAAGCTGGAGGAGGGGGAGGGAAACGTCTAGAATTCCAGCACTCAAGAAGTGGGGGGGCAGGAGAACCAGTTCAAGGCCGTCCTGACTACATAGTGAGTTTGGGGTCAACTGGTCTGCATGAGATAGAAAGGACGAGAGAAAGGAGCAGAGAGGGGGAGGGAGGAAATGAGGGAGAAAGAAAGGGAAAAAGAAAAACACTCCCACAGTGGAATATTACTAGGTGCCAAGGTGTCAGGGAAGTGTCAGGGTTCTGACCTAACCAATGGGACAACGCATAAAGTGTGGGCACTACTGTTAAGTGCGGGGAAACTGGGAGGTGGGACCTAGCTGGAAGAAGTCCCCAGGGATGTGACCTTGAGAGGCTTCCTCTCTGTCTCTGTGCTTCTCTTGTATCTGTCTCTCCTCTTATTCCTCCTCTTCCTCCTCTCCTTCCTTCTCCTTCTTCCTCCTCCTCCTCTTCTTCCTCTTCCTCCTCCCCTCTCCCTTCTCTGTACTCCCTTTCTAACTACCAGAAGAGGAACCACCACACCTCTACAGCATAAAGCTCTCTCTCTTCATGGGCCCACAGGAACAGGGCCAAACAACCATGGGCTGAAACCCCTGGAACTATGAGGCAAAGTAAAGCCTTCTTTCTCCCCACGCACCTCTCTTTTCCTGCCTCAGGTATTGTGCCGCCATGGAAACACTAACTAGCACACTGAGTGTGCAATCCTGCTAAATGCATTTATCCAACGGCCCTTACCAGCACATGATCACCTCACAGTAACTAAGAAAATGCAAATCAAAACCAAATCAAACCAAAAGACCAAGATCAAAACCACAGACCAGTGAGGGTGCAGAGCCAGGCCCCACACTGTGCCTGCAGCGGTGAGCGATACGGCTGCCCTGAAACCAACCTGGCCGTTCTGAAGACCTCTGTTCTAGGCCCAGGTTATACCCAAGACATCTAAAAGCTGGTCCACCCCGAACTTAGAAGCAAGCTTAGCATAACTGCCCCAAAGGGGAAGCCAAGAGAACTCATCAGGCCGATCCATACCGTGGAATACCATCCAAGTACAAAAAGGGACGAAGTACTGGTGTGGTACAATGTGGACCTCAAGAACGTTAGGCTCATCCCTGTCGCCCGGTGCCATATGGAAGACACCCAGAGACCCCAGGCGCCGCTGAGAGGAGCAAGTGGGAAACGGAAGAGAAAGAAACAGATGTGGGCACAATGGAGAGGCAGAACTGGAGGCTGGAGGGTAGTGAGGAACGGCCTGGTGTGAGGGGAGGGCTGTCTGTGTCAACGTCCTGGCCCGTCCATGTAGGAAGGTAGTGGCTGTTCTGCTTATGTAGCACACGAAGGGGCAGTGGTCATTTCAGACTCAGGAACAGAGGGTGGGTTCCCAAAACCTGACAGATGAAGGTCATATCTGCCTTCCCGGGACATTCTGGAGGGGAGAAAAAGACTTCAAACAAGTCCACGGGTCAGTTACGTTCTCAGACATCCGGGCACACTAATAACTCAGCCCTCTCTCCTCATCCTCTCTGAAGAAGCTGCTCCTGCAGGGATTTCCTTCTCCCCTCCCCTCAGACTCTGCTCCCTCACCTCCTTACCAGCGAGCCTTCCCAGGCCACCTCCACAGGGCAGCCAAGTCCCCACCCTGAACATCTGCACACCCCCAGCTCCTTGTCTTGCTTTGCTTCTCTCCATGGAACCTGCTCTGTTACTTATTTAAAACGTAGCTTCTCACACGTATTTCCATGGCGGCGGAATGTGAGTCCCCAGAGGGCTGTACTGTGGCTATGGTTCACGGGAACCCAGAGCAGTGCTTATCCAGGGTAAGCATTCAACACCTGCTGGGTGGATAGACATGCAAATGAGTACGGGCCACAAAAGACAAACGCAGGGGACAATGGGAAAGATGGGGCTCATGACGGAAATGGTGATACCTGAGCAGACAGAATGGTGACAACACAGGACCAGCGGAGGTGACAACACAGGACCAGCGGAGATGTCAACAGTGGCTGTGTAGGACTGGGGCTGCTGCTGAGGGCCGCTCACTGAGCTTAGTTTATCAAGGAGACAGGGGAGGAGGGCCACATTTGATTTTGGACAAAGTCAAAGCCACAGAAACCCTGGGCTGAACACAAGCAACACAGATTTGCTGGTTCGAGCTTCAGCAGCCATCCTGGGCCATGACGAAAAGGGCTTACCCTGGGAGGGTGAGACAGTGATCTAGAAAGAGCCTCGTGGCTGCATGGGGCTCTCACGCCAGCCAGAAATGCTTCCCTCCAGACCATTTAAATGAGAAACCAGTCCAAACGAACGTGTGACATCAGCTTCTTGTCGGGCTTTCTGGGTACACCCTGTTGGATCTGACACAGTAAGAAAAGCTGACGGAAGAGCTAATTAGCGAGGCACGAGGGCGCACGCTTACAGCCCAGCACCAGGATTTCGAGGTTCAGGCCATCCCGGGCTACAAAGCAAAACCATAGAGAGGTAGAGGTCAGAGTCTACTTGACACAGGGACAAAGGAGGAGCTCGGAAGTGAATCTGCAGAAAGGGACACCCAATCTCAAGCTCTAGGATGACAAGCTAGAGAAGGAAAGCAAGGCTGGATGTGCCAGGAAACACAGGAGACCTAACTGGAAATCATGTGGTACGGTGACAACGGCACCCTCCCAAGTTGGCTGAGGCAGAAAGAGAGCATCACGGGCAGCAGAGGCCAGGGAGCCTGAGCTGGCTCCAGGAGGTCAGCAGGAAAGCCTCAGGCTCATCCCAGAAATGCCTGTGCCTCTCCATCTAAATGCACATCCTAGGCACCACCAGGACAGTGTGGACCAGAGACTGGGGCATGACCCAGGAGGTTTTTAGTATTATTAGGGAGCATGTGATTGTAGTGGAAAGATGGACTATCCAAGCAGCTCCTACATTGGTAACTGGGACACAGCAGGTTCAGACGTTTGGTTACAAAGTACTTCCACGGTCAGGATATAACAAGTTAACATATTTCGAAATTTTCTCTCTAAGAGTCAAAATGAGACTTTTCTGGTTACATGAATGTTTCTTCTAATATTTAATTAACTGTAACATAACCCAAGGTTACTAAAACGTTCTCTATTTATTTCCGGTGTTTATCACTTGAAGATGACTTGGGAATGCAACTGTGAGCATAGACACAGTCCTGTGCCAGCTCTGTATCTTGTGGACATGACGGCTGGGTACAAGCCCCAGGCTGTCTCTAGAAGGCTGGGTACCGAGGAGCCACCTCCAGAGACAGACAGACAGACAGACAGAGACAGAGAGACACAGAGAGGTAATCTTCAAAAGGGAGAAACTGTAGTCTGGATGCTGTTCCACCTTAGGCCACCTCGGAGGCAGCCACTCCCCGGTGGCCTTGCAGAGTCTGTTCTGAAGATCTTCAAGCTGCTTTGACCTGTTCGAGACGTTCTGATTCCCTAATCAGTGCTGAGAGAAATAAGTTCTTGAACAAAAGATGCCCATACACAAAGAGTGTGGTGTCAGGGGCAGACAGGGCAGCTAAGAGATGTCAGGGGCAGGAGTGTGGTCAGCGTCACAGCACTTTCCTAACACCGAAGGACAGAGTTGGAGCACGTTCTAGGAAGACTGAAGGCACGGGTGAATGGCTTGTGGGGTAGGGAGCTTTACAAAGCCCAGCAAGAATTAAATGACAGCAAGTGAAGCAAGCCTTCTTTGGGGAGCAGGGGTACCTTTTACCACAGAAACAGCTTCACAAAATACAAATTTATAATCAAGGGGGTCAATGTGACCCCAAGATTGATAAGCCTTTAGCTGCCTGCTGCTATCTGGTTAGAGAAGTGGTTCTCAACCTTCCTGATGCTGTGACCCTTTAATAATAGTTCCTCATGTTGTGGTGACCTCCAACCATAACATTATTTTTGTTGCTACTTAACTGTAATTTGGCTACCGTTTGTAATGTAAGTATCTGTGTTTTCTGCTGGTCCTGGGTGACCCCTGTGTGAAAGAGTCAGTCAACTCCCAGAGGGGTCTCAACCCACAGGTTAACAACTGTTGAGCTAGAACCACTAGCTTACACCTCAACAGGAAAGGTGACAGTCCCTTCAGGTCATTTGCAGCTGCCACCAAGCTTTGTGTAAGGGCTTGCAGCTGTCAGAGATGGGCTCCACAGAGCAGGAAACACATACTCCAAGACAGCAGTCTGACCTTCAGGCCAACTACAGGGCAGGAACTGTGTAGGGGCAGGTGATATGGCAAAGCACCACGGCGGGAAAGTATCAATGGGAAAAACACAGACTCTTCAGCCGTGGGTCCGTCCCCTGCACGTCTCCAAGGAGCTGACGGTATTGGAAGAGCAGCAGGATTTGGGATGGAGACAGTACTCCAACACTGGGAATGACATGAGCTTAGTTAGGCACACGGGCTAGGCTACAGGTGCATACCTGATGAAGGGCAGGAAGCGCACCTGGAAATGCAGAGCAGGCCCCAGCTGCTCTCCCTGCAGCAGCAAAGCATGCTGGTCTTCAAGGTGACCTGGTGAAACCCAAGACCTGCCTAGACTGGCCCTGTGGTCTTCTCCCTGGAATAGTAAGGTTTCTCCAATGTTAGTTAGAATGCTGGGATCAAACAGGGACAGGCTGAGTTATCTCTGGAGACTGCAGATAAGCAAAGCAGGATAGGCTCTGGAACAAACCCCTGGTGAAAGACACTTCTAGATCCTACAGGGTGAAATTCCAGTCCAGGTACTCTTTCCTGACCATAGCGGTTGTCCTATCTTCAGTGCTATGAGGGGAGCAGGAATGGAAAGGTCCTTCAGGCTATGGAGGGTCGGGCTTGGAAGGTTCCCGAATGTAAGGGCATACTCGATATAGTCAGGAAGCCAGGTGTGGTGGCACACAAAGAGTGGAGCACTCAGGAGCACTGGCACAAGTTCGAAGCCAGCCTGAGCTACACAATGAGTTCCCAGGTTAGTTTAGACTATGGAGTGAGATCCTTTTAAAATAATAATAATAGTCAATCCAGTCAGGGCTATGCATACCAGTGATCCAACACTCGGAGACAAAGGCAGAAAATGACTGGTCAAGGCCAGTGTGGTCTGGAGAGCAAGCACAAAAAACAAAAGAAACTGAAGGCATAGCCATGAGTCCAGGAAAGAGAGTCAAGGAAGAGCTCTACCAAGCAACAGGGACATGACTCTAGTCAACACAAAACTGCCTTGGATCCCTGAACACAGCATGGTCCCTGGCACCAAGCTAGGTACAGGGACAAGGAATTCTGCTCTTGCCTCAATATCTTTCACCAACATCAGATTCCATCCTTAAAGACCATCGGCCCCTCTTTCCCAATAATCAGACTCTGGACCCACTCCGGACAACCAATGCATCAAAATAGATAGGGCAAGCAAGTTGATGAGAGTAACAAGCTCGTAGGTCAAGAACCCAATCCTGGACAAACAGAGGCAGGTGATAAATCAGAGGCCAGAAGAGGTGGGAGCTGCTGGGAAGTCAGGTTGGTGGGTTCAAATCTGTATCCCTTGGAGCTTTTCCTCTAGAGGAGGAACCTGTGGCTTATCTAACTGGTTCACGCATCCTTAAGGGCAAGAGGGAAAAGGACACAGAGAGGACATGAGATTCTCTCCCTCCCCCACCCCTCCCCCAGAATACTACTGAGGAGTTCCAGTTTAACCCTGATACTTCTAGAGGCCTCCCTAAGATCCTGACTGGAAGACATAGCTCAGAGTGATGACTATTGGTGCCTTCAAAAGGGACAATTCCATTCTCAGAAGTCAAAGAATATGAGAAGTGTAGACTGTAAAGGCACTTCTTATGAATGAACTCTGGGAAACTAGCAAAATAGGGCGGGCTGATCTTTCAGGAAACAGTGCGGGATCAAGCGGGAGAGGGACTAGTTAACGCTGCCGATCCATCCCTGCTAGTCTGACTCTAGGACACGCCCCCAGACCAGATCTCCAGGACGCTGGACACGCATGTGCAGGACAGGGTAGAGGATATTAGACAGGCTACAGGCACAGGAATCGAACACCGCTCACTGGAGCTACCAGTGACAGCTCAGAGAACAGACGTGGGCCATCCACCTCTCACCTTGCACTTGAAGCCGGCGGCAGGCGGCAGGAGCTCCCGCAGCAGGGCCTTGGCCACCTCGCGGCTGGCCTCTTCACTCACGAAGTGGAGGTTAAGCACCTCGTGCGGCTCGAACTTGGCGAGGCGCAGCAGGGAGCGCAGCGCCACTCGAGCCTTGGCCTGCAGCGCCGCGTTGTGCTCCGCCTTGGTGAACATCATGAGCAGGTGGTAGTCCACCGGGACCGCCAAGCCGCCCTCCAGGTTCTTGGCCTTGGCACCGGAGGCCGGTGCCGCGGAGCCCCGGGCCAGCTCTGGCACGGGCGGCGTGGGCGCGGCGGCCCCGGCGCGGGCCTCCTTCAGCCTCTTGGTGGCGCTGGAGAAGGTCTCCCGGCCCGAGCCCAGGTAGTAGAAGGCGCACACTGCCAGCGCCGCGGCCAGCAGCAGTGCGCAGTAGTGCGAGCGCACGGCGCCCAGGCGCGCCATGGCCCGAGCGCACGCGGCCCCGCCTCGGAGGAGGCCCACGCGCCGGAGCCGGCGGCCCAGCAGCCGGGCCCACTCAAAGCAGCACTCCAGGGTCCCGAGCCCGGCAGCCGGCGGCGGCCATAGCGGGGGCGGGACCGCGCTGCCCAGAGCCAATCGTGACCGTGGACACCTAAAGGGCGGGGCCATCGCAGCTTCGCAGCCGCTAGGTCCTAGGTTCCGACGGGTTAGACGCCAGCTCTCCTTTGCAGATTTTGGAAGCCAGACTAGAGAGGCTAACGCCAGACCCTAGAATGAGTCGGCCTGCTAGAGGGGGAATCTTGGTCTTGAAATAACAAACGCTTCAATATAAGACTTATATAGACAAAGCTACCTTTTCTATCTCCACATTTTGTCTTCTCTCTCTCCTCCTCCCTCCCTCTTCACTAGTTAGGAAACTACCTAGAGTTGAAACATTTAAACCAGAAGGTCCTTCTTGTTTCACACATAGGTTTATTAACACCCCAAATGAAAATGGCTTTCCCCATCTCCCTTCACACCTCTGGGATAACCCGGAGAATATCCATGGCCAGCAGGGGGACTTTACTGTCCAAAACTGTAGTCCCTGCAGAAAGCTCCCGAGAAACACAAAAATTGTTTAATTGGCTTGCAAGACTTAAGGGAAAGCATGAGAAGTCCCAGAAAGTTTTGAAAAATCTTAACTGGGGCATACTGAGTGACTTAACAAAGCACTAGCCTGCAGCCATTTAACCATCATCAGTCAGACAATGCCAGGCAGACAAAAATTCATTAACTTCAGGTTTTTAAGACTTGGCGATATAACAAAAGTTCTGAAGGAAATTGGTCTGCATGCTTCAAAGCGGTGGAGGTAAGAATGCTCAAATGTTCCCGAGTACACAACGGGCTAGCCTTGCCCCCGAGGATGGCATTCACCTGCCCCAGCATCACGTGCTTCCAACTCTGTCCTTTTCCACTGGAACAACAATTCTGAAAAGCAGCCAACCTCTGAAACAGGCCCTGCGGGTTCAACACATACTACTCACCACCGGCAGGGGGACCCCAAGAGGGCAGAATGATCACAGTTGGTAAAGTCATCTGATCCTCACAATTCCATGATATGCAGATATTTGCAACAGGCCAAAGCATGTGATTTCCAAAACACAACTCATATTCAGTGAGTAATTCAAGTTCTGAGTTTTATTTTCCATGGACACATGGGACAGGAAGTCCAGGCCAGCTCTACTGCTGCCAACTATTACACACCCAGTGGTTACGTGCTTACTCTGAGAACAATTATGCCCAGATGTAAAAGAAAGGCAACATCACCATCGCAGATAGGAAAGACAATAAGGTGCCTGACATTGAATAACTTAAATCCAGGAGACATTAAACTTACCAAAATAAGTGTAAATATCCAATAGCTATAAAAAAAATTTAGTAACTGCAACTTTTCTGAGGTGTTTATAAATACTACCCCAAATCTCTAAATAATTCTGCAACTTGTACCTTTTAGTCCCCACCCATAACATCGATCAAGTGGTTTGTCTCTGTTTCTCTCTCTCTCTGTCTGTCTGTCTCTCTCTCTCTCTCTCTCTCTCTCTCTCTCTCTCTCTCTCTCTCTTTCTCTCTCTCTGTCTCTCTGTCTCTCTCTCTCTGTCTGTCTCTCTCTGTCTCTCTCTCTCTCTCTCTCTCTGTTATTCAACAATTTTTCAACTGACTTATTTTCAGACATTTAGCCCTTTAATTCATGCCAAAGAAATAAAGCAACTTAAACCAAGGTCAAGAAAATACTCAAATGATTCTCAAAATAATCTGCCTGATGCCTGATATAAAGAATAAACCTCGACCAAACCAGCATTTTTATTTCCAGAATTTAACCCTAAGTTGTAGCTTACCGTGCCTTATTCGCTGCCCGTGGGGAAATTTAATGTTGTGGCTTAAGTATACCACTACGGAAACTGCAGCGGTGGGTTCGTGGCAGCCCCTGAGTACTAAGCTGACCAGGAGCACCTACTGATCCCAAGCACAAGGGTACCCAGGACATAGTGAAGAAAGAGAGGCCCTGCTCTTGTCTGGAATGTATTCTCACGGGGAAATTAGCAAGTGAAAACTCAGGTGCAGGTAGGTGACCTTTTCTCAGCTTAAAATCCACATACTTGGGTGTATCACAATATGGCTATGTAGACAAAATCCTGATGTGCACCATTTAGGAATAAGTTTAACTTTGGCCAAAGTATATCATTCCTGACCAGGTATCAGGTTTTTTCCTGTGGCATGCTTTCCGTATCTACTTCAGACCATGGCTCATGACCTCTAAACTCCTTCTCATATAGTGTGGGGGCTTGAACCATCACTAGTGATTCTATGACATCCACCTATATACCACCTAGTCCGTGTTTCCTTGTTGAATAGACTCCAAGAGAACAGTGGATATTTTCTATTTTTTTTCATCAAAAATATTTCCAATACTGAACACAGCATCTGATCCACTGAGAAAGCTTCAGAATTCTTACCTATCAAACCAGCATTTCACGTCTAAGAATTTATCTTTGTCCTGAAGAAATAACAATATACCAAAATACTTAGCCCTAACAGATAAAAACGTGGGAACCTGAGATCACAGCAACTTGGCAAGCTGAAGCAGCACCGTGCTCGGCTCAGAGCGAGCTGGCAGCTTAAGCTGCCTATGGCCTGTGTGACTAAGGTCCTGGCTCCTGAAGCTCCATCTCTTAGAGCTCGACCTCTGAGAGCAAAAAGATTGCTACGAAGTAATCACCAGTGAGCTGCTTAAGCAAGCACAGTGCTGTCCTTAAAGTGATGATATTCAGAGGCGGGCAGATCTCTGATTTCAAGGCCGGCCTGGTCTGTACACAGCAAGTTCCAGGCCTGCCAAGGCTAGCGTAAGACCATGTCTCAAAAACAAGAAGACCTGGGGTTGGGGATTTAGCCCAGGGGTAGAGCGCTTGCCTAGCAAACGCAAGGCCCTGAGTTCGGTCCCCAGCTCCGAAAAAAAAAAAAAATGGAAAAAAAAAAAAAAAAAAACAAAACAAGAAGACCTGGCTGTTCAGCAACTGCACACAGACAATTGTTTAATGCAGAGAAAACCTATACATTTAAGAGACATATTAGCCAACCGCAGTGTGTGAACTGACTTGGGAAAACCGTATTTGAAACAAGTGAAAAAAAAAATCTGATAATTTTCAGCAGTTTAAGGTGCTGAATCATTACACACAATCCTTTCAAAGATTCACACTAAATGATCTGGAATTTGGTCCCAAGGGCCTTGGCTTGGTGGGTATGGGGTCCAAGGAAAGAAAAATGTTGCCATGAGCCTGTGACTATGAAAATTACTTTGGTACATCTGAAAATTCTCACGTTTTACAACTATTCCCCCATCTAAGGAAAAGAAGGTCACAGAGCAACAGTCTGCTGTTTTCAGTGCATCCAGACCCAAGGCTCTAGAAGGCCTTCCATACCAAGGCAAGGCAAGCTTCCTACAGGCATTGGTCAAAAAGAACTTAATCTATAATCCACCCTGCCCAGAACAAGTCACTAAGCACATGTGGCTACTGAGCTCTCACAGTGTGGATTATGCCTAAAACCTGAACTCACCACTGCCTAGTGTTGATTTTGGACTTGTGCAGACTGGGCAAACAGCTCAGACAATAAAGTGCCTGCCACACAGCATACAGAGGATCCACATGTGGCATCAGAACCCAAGTCAATGTCTGGCACTTTGGCACATACTTATAAACCTGGAATGGCCACTAGGGAGGCAGAGGTAGGATCCTTAGGGCTCACTGGTCATCTGGCCGAACTGACAAGTGCCAAGCCATGGAGAGACCTTTCCTCAAATCAACAGTATAAACCGCCTGAGGAGCGACGCGTGTGGAAGGAAGCACACACGCATGTTCACCTGCATGTGAGCATACATGCACCCACAAACACATAAGCATGCACACATATGCATGTGAAATAAACAAGCAACTCTGTAGCTAGTGGATTTGATTTTAGACGGCACAGGTAAGTGACAGAATTACAGATGACTTTCTGGATACCCGAGTCTTGTTTTCTGGGTAAGGTTTCTGAGTGCTTGTTTGCCTGTTTGCAGCAGGCTCACGTTATCTAAAACTGCCCTGCCTCTAACTCCTGGCACGCTGAGAGTACAAGCACACGCCATCATACGTAGCCCTTTTCTGTGACTCAGACTTTCTTTTGGCGGTGATGATGTACTGTGTTTGCAAAACAAAACAAAAAGAATAAGAAAGAAAAGCAGGCTGTTTGCCTCCATTGAAACACTTGCTGCAGGTTCTCCTTAGAGACTACTCTGAAATGAAATGCAGGGCTTAAGACTGGTCACTCAGGGTATGGGCCGACTTTGTAGCCTCCGATGTGGGTCTGCTTTTCAGCTCTCCAATCCTTCCATCCCATTCACACAGAAGCAGGGTCTGTTTACTAAAAGGACGGAGTGTGGCTGGGCTGCAAGATTCGAACTCCAAGAGACGTATCAGCTATTATGGGAGAAACAGAAGAAGAGTCCAAAGTCTCTTTAAAAACCAAAGTCTGTGTTCTTTAGTGCATGAAGTAGGGGCTGCAACATCTCTGAAGTCAGGAAGAACATATTTTAAGTATCAATGTAGATTTCTGAACTGAAGTGATCGAATGTAACACTGTTCGAAAGAAGTTGGAGCATTTACAGTAACTGTGCCAGAAGTGAGATATTTTTATTGACTTAATATTGTAAATTTTCAGCATACAAAGTAGTCAATATATTTACAATTCTTACATAATGTACATTTTAGAATAACTATAAAGATAATGTACTTTGCTTCATTTACAATGACAAACTACAGTAAAACTACATTCATGA
This sequence comes from Rattus rattus, assembly GCF_011064425.1. Taxonomy (NCBI): domain Eukaryota; kingdom Metazoa; phylum Chordata; class Mammalia; order Rodentia; family Muridae; genus Rattus; species Rattus rattus. Next base: position 16,004,418 of record NC_046157.1, read on the forward strand.
ATTAGATACAAATCCCCTACATACTAATAAAAAGTAATGGAGTGTTGGTTATACATTCTTAAAATCCTTTCTCAGGTAGCATGAAATAGTACAGATGATCAGCCTTGGCGACTGGAATGATCCAGAAACTTCACAGAGCACAAGTAAACATCTATTTTAAAAGGCGCCCATCATTTCTAAAAGCTAACCTTTAGCCTTCGTGTAAAATGGTGCTAAAACCTTGGAACACTGCAAGCTTTCCCTGTAAGAATTAATTAATACCCCAAATGAGGCTGAGGAATGAGATAGAACTAGAAAATAATAGTGAGAAGACCAACACGAAGAAAAATTGTATTCAATTGAATCTTTCTCTGTCCACATGAGCCCACACACACACACACCAGTCACTCGGAGGTGGCAGGGCTCAGCCAGGCAGAACCCAGCCCCCTTTATACTTAGTCTCATTAGAAAACATTACAAAGGTAATGAGTGGTGAGTTTAACTTTCTAAGACTTCCCTTTGTTAATGCTTTTCTATTCTACAATTGATGCTTTCAAATTCCAATCTGTTCCTCTAAACTTCACAAGGAGGTTCTCCACAGTATTGCAAGTTCCTGTCAGACACAGGGAAAGCTCCTGTTTTACAGCGATGCTGGATCCGTTCACACACAGATGCTTTTGAAGCACATGTCAGACCTCGTCACGGGTCGGCTTAGCCTCCAACTAGCAAAGCAAGTGACCATCTCTGCAAAACAAGAGCAGCTGCCTGGGAATGGAGACAGGGACAAGGCTGACAGCGACCGTGGTCTCAGAAGTCCTCCAAGTGCTCCCGTGACACCAGGAGAGAAAGGGCGATGTGAAAGCCCAGCTGAGTCATAAAGCGCAGGAAGGGAGGTTTACGGCTCCCTTTGCTTCATCAATCACTTTGTGTGTCAGAAACCCTGGGTCCAAGGAAATGAACTCGGTTCTTATGGGTATAGGACATCATTGTAAAAACCACACAGCCCTGGCTAATGGTCAAATCGCAACCACACAAAGAGTTCATTTAAATGGGCGACCTAGGAATGTCTAATTACTCAAAGTGGGTAGCAGTTTAGTTTTAAACACAGCTTGGCTTATAATCGTATCTAATATAAAAATAATTTTATTTTTAAATACTCCTAACATGATCACAAATTTAAATTCTGTAAAATGTGAGTGTATATTTTTTCCCCAAACATGCACCTTCGCTGTACTAACGTACAAGTCGCAAGCTGTGTTACTTTGGGGGAAGAAAGTACCAGAGTTCAGTAAACTACAGCGGACACCAGCATCAATCAGCTAAGCACACTGCAGGGCTGGAATTGACTTTTGAGGGCTGTGTTAAAAATAAACTGGAAATCTCAGGAATCTTCAGCATGGGTTGCAATGGAGCCTGGTGAACGGCTGCTCCATCACCGTTGTCTACATCCACACTGAAGTTGTGCCTAGGAACCCTTCAGAGCGCCTCTACTGTTCTGGCAGTAACCCAGTTTTCACATCAATGAGAGCATGAAAAAGAACTAAGAATAATGAAGAATGACACCATTACCAGCATGCCTGTCCTGGAGAGACAGCAGGCCAATCAGGAGGAGCAGGCTGAGTGTCTGGCCGGCACCGTGTGCGCTCATCTCTCTAATGCTCGGAATGCTCCACACGCCACAGAAAGCTGTTAGTGAGCACAGCACGACTCCTCTAAGGGGCAGCCGGCCTCCTTATAACTCTTCATTAAAAGCCTCGCTACACTCCAGCCCTTTCTCTCAGCCAGTTTGTCAGTACATTGAGACAATGAAGTAAGCCGCAGCAATACAGTCTTGTGGCCAGCCTTTCCACAGTACTAAATGATGGAGCTCAATCTGAACTCTCAAGATATTCAGAACCATGACAGTCTTTAAGGCATTTCACTTGAACCTTTAAGGCTTTTTTTTTTCTTTTCAAAAAACATGCTAGTCATTAAAGGGCAGCAGATACTACTGAGGGCCACAGTCAGGAAGGCAGCGGGTCCAGAGGAACTGCCCCAAGCAGCGGAACCAAAGGGAGTCCCACCTGCACCTTCACAAACAAGACAGGAGCTCCAGGAGCGGCCAAGGAACGGCCAAGGGGCTCTGTGGAGGAGAGGCGGCCGCTTTCTTCCCTATCTTTAGCCTATTTCTCTTCCTTGAACATGTTTTAGGACAATAAATTTCAAAATACATACCAATTAAAATATCACAAACGAGTCCTTTTTCCTTTATCAAAATGCCTACAAGGCCAGATGACCTGAAAGCCTGAGGTGAGACAGCAAGGACAAAATCCTTTCACCCTGTGGGAGTTTGCATTTCCCCAGAAACAAATCACAACAGATTCTTAGCCTTGGTGTGGTGGCTTACTAAGTACTGCATGTTTGCAACTTGGCCGAACCAGGGGGCCTTATCTGGGTGGCAAATTTATTTCAATAGAATTTCTCCTTAGATTTGATTTTATATTTAATTAAAATAAAGCTCTATATACTGTGGGGAAAATGTTAAAGTGTTTACTTAATTAACTATAATTTTACATACATCTCAAAATGTTCCTGTGACGCTGAGTATCGATGCTACTTACAAATACCTTGTAAAGGGTTAAGCGCAGTCAACAGTGCTGGCAATGAGTGAGCTACAAGGCGGTTACTCCATCCCGTCCTTCGACAAAACACATCGAGCAGAGCTGGGACCAGACAAACTCACATGTGCATAATTTTGGAACTCAAAAGGACTTATTTTACTTAATTCTAAAGCTATATACAAGATACAATTTAAAAGAATGTATACTGTTGTATAGTACACAAGATAAATGTAGAAAAAAATAAAAGGACTTTATTGCTGGTAAGTTTTAGTATAAACAGGAAAAAAATTAGCTTTCTCTTCCATTACATGGAGATTTTTCTTTCACCAAGAGTAACACTAAAAAATATGTATCTTAAAATGGATTAATTCCAAATATAAAAATGCCCTAAAATATTATCTTTGACATCACCGTGTTTGGATGAAAGCCCAATTTTGCAATAGTCAATTTCTGAAATCCGGTTTTGTTGCACTGATGATCTGTCAAGGTTTCAGGAAGTCAACCTGACAACAGAAGCTGAGCTAGGATTCTTTGGGTGATGGAAGAAAGAAAACAGTAAAAGCTTCTCTTCACTATGAGACAAAAGAAATCTAAAGAGTGAAGTGTGGTCTACTCACGCGGCAACCGTGTAGCTGGGGGGCTGGAGGACAGTGACACCTCTGAGCAAACACGGTGCGAACCCACTGGTCCTGGTAACTGCACTGCACACTGTGGGTACCACGGCCAGAAAGCACACATACCTACTTCTGAACCACCAACTATTATGAGGACAGCACATCCTCCAAGCAGGTGAGATAACTGGCTCCCACCTGACGCAGACACATGACTGAATGTTCCCAGGGGAACCAGAGTACCACCATGCATGGCAAAGGATGGAGGGGTCTCCAGTGTAGCACCTCAGAACTTAGAGATGCTTAGATCTGGATACAACTCTATATAAAAGCACAACCCAGTTAAAAAAGGCTTTTCTCTTCTCAAATCAAAGAGGAACTACAGTGGATTTCTCCCTTTCCCGTTATGAGAGATCGTGTTTTCATTTACAAAAATCCAAAATGAATGGGTACCATTTTTTTTCCAAACGATTCAATGCCTACCAAAACTAAGTGGAATTAAAGTAGTAAAAAATGTGTGAGTTTCTGCTTGCACACATTAAGAATTCACCAAATTTCATAGTTTCCCCCTTTTAAAAGGATCAGAACTTCTGTGAATCTTGCTGGAAACGATTGAGTTTCTCTGGATTATTGGATGCCATTTGAGAAAAATCACGAAAGATATCCTGGTAAGTTTCATCACCTGTGTAAAAGGAAAATAAAGAGACTTTTAAATTCTATACAGTTCAGATATTAATAAAACAACATTCACTTTTACTCATACTACTTTAAGATTCATTACATTTCCAGTATCATTTTTTTTCTTTTTTTGGAGGAAAAAGGCCAGCTAACAACAACGCCAGAAAAGTGTGTAGGAAAGGGGAGGCTATACCTGGGAGAAGGGTCTCAGACGCACCGCGGAGGGAAGCTCAGAGTTAGAGAGGAGCGAGACGCAAGCGGTTGAAAGCAAGGTGAAGAAACACAGTCGTTAGCACTCGAAAGAAGGGAGGTTACTTGAAATGAAGTAAACAGCACATTTTTATAAGGAAATACTTTCTTGGATAAAAGTTAAAAGAAATGAGTAAAGCCAGATACTGGTGATGGTTCGGATGGCACCCATTACGACGGGCTGCTGACAGGCTGGCTAGACATCAGGTGGGAAAGCTTCGTACACTATCACCAACTAGAAGCACCCCGCGCTGAAACAGTTTGTAAAAGGGAGCTCACACACATTTTGAGGTTTAGAACTAATGTATCTCATCTCCTGTTCACTGAACTCAGTAAACAGAAGGCCATAAAGCTGCTATGAAATCAGAGCTCCACAGCGTCTCCTGACTTCTGAGCAAGAACACTATGCAGAACGGGAAAGGAAACTTGAGAATTTGCTCACACGTGTGTGTGCTCAACACTCTTGTGGAGGTGGAGCATATAGACAAGGACAGTATAGCGAGCCGAACGCGGTCCTCTTGCCCAGGAACTATGTACACAAGTTCAGATTAACCCCTTGAAGGAGAAATCTTATTCTGGACGCTGCACTCATGATAACTTCCTGCTCAGCACTACCTTGGTACAGACTCCTGGCACACTTCTGGTCACTTGAGCATGAAGTACAGTTTGGTGTGATTCTTGTCACCACGCAGTTTTAGTGTTCCCCTACGACACCATGCGTCCTATTTTATGACAATCTTGTTATTAAGTTACTGTTAACAGTAAACTCTGCAAGTCTTTGAAAGCAAGATTGTGGGAGACACAGGCGTCATACCAAAAGCTAGAGAATTAGAAAATGACTGAGGAGCAGATAGAAGTCTAGTAAAAAAGTCTAAAAACATAACAAAGATTTTAATAAAAAGATGTTAGTGCTCTTAACATTTAGTGCTTTTTAACATTTAGTCTCTGTACGAAGCAATTTATTAAAATCCTGGAAATTTAATCACTACATGAAACAATCGCCTGAACCCAATCAATCTACTTTACAAGGGAAGTACAGTGGGAAGAGTCTCTCGGGCGGCTGGAGGCGGTCATGGCCCACACCATCAGGACTCAGGCACACACACTAAAGGGTACTCCACTGCCCAGTTATACGAAGGACAAACTAACCACCCATTCCTGTGCTTGGCCATCCTACTGGACACAAAATAACCGAGAGCAGCGCAACATTAAATAACAATTAACAAACCATACAAAATACTTTAATTCTTTTCTCTTTTTAGATGTTGAATTAAAATATGTAAAATATTTATTGTAAACATTATAAATATTTTAAAATACTATTCAGATAGTCTAGAATTTTACTTTCCAAGAAAGTGTAAAGTGCAGATTATAATACAAAAATACCACATCGATTTTACCAGTCAACACCAGAAATAACATAAAAGGCACACATTACATATTCGGGAAGAAACAGGAGAAGGATCTAGCAGATGCTAACGCCAAGTCGTTCACAGATAGCACCAGATGAGCATTCTCAAGTATTACAACAGTACAATGGCAATATATGGCTTCTACATTCAGTGATGCATATTCTGTATAACGAGCTGTTTTTCTTTATGATTTTCTAGTGTTTGATTTTAAATCACCTAGTATATATTATACAAGTACGTTTTTAGTAAAACCATTGTACCATGCAAAACTAATTCTAAGACCTTTCATTCACTGGAGTAAACACGTCCTTGGAGGAGAGTGTGGTGCTGTAATCATCATTGGTTTCACAGACTGCAAACATTTAAGAGTTTCATACAATACAAAAGGAAGTTTCTAGTTCCACACACAAAACTCGGTAAATTCAGTTTTTTAAAGTTACTAATGCTCTATTAGTATGCTAACTTCCTTAGACCTCAAACTGTGTTGTCAAAAGCAACAACTGTGATTCACTTAAAATATCCAACACAAGGTGAACTTCATTATCTAAACTTTAAGGGAATTTTAATCATTTGAAAAATTTCTCGAGGCAAATCTGATTTGTCTGAACTAGAATACATAAACAAGATTCTGGAATACATTATCCTAGACTCTTCCTATTAATACACTGAACAGTTCACTACAAAAATCAGCTAAGCATATTATTTAAGTTACTTAACCACATTTTTTCCCATTCAGAACGTTCGAGTGTTGTATGTGCCTGAACAATTCTGAAGTTTCAATGTATACACTCCTATGTCCCACTGACAAGTGTCAGCTTACTTCCGTTTCCCGTATCCAGAATATTCATCTCAGCAGCAGTTAGCATGACTGAAAGGGTTCAGTGACCTCATTCCTGAGGTGATGTGACACCCACCCTCTGTGACCGCAGCCATCATCCTACTCCACCAGTTGGGAGTATTTTCCTTCTACAAATGATTGGACAGGTTCCAGAAGCTCCAAGTTCACATGACCAGAAATGGCTCCCTAATGCAGTGACGCCCCACTGGCTGAGAACCTACTGACCCTGACCCTCGGGAAGGCCCAGAACTGGAACTAGGAAGCACCTAACTGATTCCCACCACTGAGAGCAATGTGCGCTATCCCTCACCTGGCCAGGCCTCCTAAGAGTTCTAAGGCTGCTGAAAGAGAAGCCACCTTCCTTTCAGAAGCCGTGTGCTCTTACTACTGCCTTCCATGAAAATGGGAGTCCATGGGGCTGTAAATACTAAAGTTTAGAGATGGAGTTTCTTAGAGGTAAGTCCATGAGTACCAAGCATCGTAACTGGGTCCTTTAAACAGTAGGCCTGGCACTGTCAAAGGACGGACAATTCCTGTGCCTCCGAACTGCAGAGTTCTGCTGTTTCCTTCCCATGGCTCCGAAGCCGCCAGGCAAAGTCTGCAGGCAGAGAGCTGTGGTGGAGCCAAGCACACCTGACGCACCAGGAAGGGCAGAGAAGGGAAAGCACCAGGAGCGCAGGTGCTCGCCACATCACGCCTTTAAACACTGGGCCCTAAAACTGAGCTTAAAATCTAATTATTTTCAAGATACTTCTCAAATAGTTTCTTTTAATCTTATTTTTAACCTGGTATCGTTGGCAGAGTTAATACTTTTCAACTTCTAAATTAAAATTTAAAGATGGTTCAAAAAATGTTTTAAAGTGAGGCCTGTTTTCAGGTTTTCATTAAATTGAAAGAACAATCTTTTCCTACCAATACCTGGAAGTTCCTACACTTACACACAACTGCACATGGACAACAGTGAAAGGGACATCTGAGCACTCCAGGGTGACACAGAAGAAATTCAAGCAGAACCAGAAGTGAAGCCAACAGGGAGGTCCTGTCCTTGCAAGTCCCCAACTGCAGAGCCAGGGGCGCACTGACTGCCGGCCTCTGCCATCTGACTCGCCAGCTGGGCAGGCATAGTTAAGCAACTTAAGGAAGGTGCAGCTGGCTTAACGATTACCTTTACAATCTCAGGAGAATACAAATGTAACAACTTAAGGAAGGTGCAGCTGGCTTAACCGTTACCTTTACAATCTCAGGAGAATACAAACGTAACAACTTACAATCTGCAGTTCACTGCTACCTCACAAATGTTAGCTCATCTCTTTGATCAACTTTTATTCAAAGTGCTTAAACTTACAAAGGCCTCAGAAGTGGCCTTGTAATACTATCATTTAAAGATATGTTACAAAATTAGAGCTTATTTAAGAGCTAACATTCAACTCTGAAACAAATGGTTGAAATCCAGAGTTAATGCTGAGTCTGACCCGTATTAGCACACTCACATCTCGGAGTATCCTGACCTGGTGGTACACTGAGTCATAGGATTAAAGTGAAACACCCTAGATAAGCAGTCTCTATCTGATCCAGGCCCCTTCTTGTTCCTTATTATATCAGGCCAAAAATAAATAGTAAATCCAGTCCTCTGAATAGAAAAACCCGGCCTCACACTGACACAGTTAGAGATTACTGTCGTTAAACTAAGTGGCTGAAGATAACAGAAAATACAGAAATTTCAGAATATGCTTCAGCAGTGATAAGAGATGCTATCAGCAGGCCACTTCAAAAATAATAATATAAATATTCATTTTCATAAAACAAATATATTTTTATAAAACAAATAGACTCATTGCAATGTGAATGTCTTTCTGTGGGTACTTGAATCATGAGTTCCTGACATGGTTAGTACTCTGTGTCTGACTGTAAAGCAGATTAGAAACTCAGACACTCAAATCCATGAACTGGAATGCGTGTCACTTCCTGTGCAGATGGCTAGCCAGCATGTGTCCATCAGACGGAAGAGTTGTATTAACTCCTCTCCCTTTCCTTATGCCAGGACCCACAGGTGATAAGCACTGAGGTGACCATAAATTGACATTTTTCTAGTAAGTCTACCTTGCCATCAGGTTTACAAAACACTGCTCTAAATACATCTACTGACCCCCAAAAATAGGACATGATTGCCTGAGGCAAAGCTACCATAAACTTTTGCCTTTGAAACTAATTTATACCCACTGTGGGCGTTTAACTTACTCATAAGTTTTTACTTTAAATCTTCAACTCATTCTCAGACTGGAATGCAAAACGCATCAATAAACCTTTCTTGGCATTTTCCATACTAACTTTTTATGTACAAAACACATGGTGATTTGTTTTTGTTCCCTGAACACAATGTATAGAAATTCCCTGAATAACAAAAAGAAAAGCATTTTGTTATCTTCACTGGACAGCTAACGAGAATCCTTCGGGAAGCTGCTCTCTGCACATTAGAGCCTGTTGGTCAGCGCACTCCCTGTGGAAGGCTCGTGGAAGACATCTATCTGTACAGCAGCCAGGGGCTCTGCAGCCAGAGCTGACTGAATACAGTACAAGTGTACTGAAATAGAAACAGGAGTCTGTGGGAAGGCCCGGGATTAGCCACCCAGGCATTCGGTAAGTACAGTACAGAAGCTAACAGCTCACAATTTACAAGTACATTTTAAAAGCTCTAGAACACCACACCAGTTAGCTAAGGAACTATGAGTCTTCCAATTGTAAACTGATAAATTCCTGAATGCACTTTTTATACTGCATTTCAGTATGATTGTTAGTAGAATATTGACCTGGCTGTCCATAAAGTCCTTCGGATTCCCGCATTTCCTCATTCATTCTTGCTAAGCGTAACCTGGAAGGGAAGAAGACGAGCTCTTAGAGGCAGTCGCACAAGTACTCGTGGACAAATGAGCAGATACACAAGCATTAGTACATGTGGGCAGGCACTGGTTCAACTATTCCCGTACTGGCGTCTTTACTGACAGAGAACTCTGGGTGCTGGACCAGCACCTGCAGAACAAAAACAACTGCATCTCGCCTGCCCTCCTATGATCCTCATGAGCGAATAGTGAGTGACCCATATTTAGCCGTGTGCCTACAAGACTTTAGGTTGCCTCCTCTGGACTTCAGGATTCCTGGCTGCTACAGCAACCTGATGAGCGATTGCTTCTACGGTGGGGAGCACAAGCCTGCTGTTCACTGGCTTACCCTGAGTGAGAGAGTCTCCGGCACGTGGGAAACCTGCTCCTTCTAAATATTGGGAATATATTTTGATATACAAGTACTGTAGTGAATAGCTAAGGATTACTAAAATTTTCCTAAGGTCACCATACTGGTCATACACTCTTTGGAGGTTACTAACCCTCAAAATGGAAGACAGGTAACACTGGATTAAAAAACAAGCATTTCTTCTTTTTCTGAAAACAAAACTCTGCTACATGGAAGGTGTTCTCTGTGGTGCCTGCCTGGCCCTAGAGGCTACCACGCCATCTGCAGCCTTGCCAGAGCCCTTGCGCTCTCTTCTGAAAGCTCCATCTGGCGACAACAGCGTCTGCCACTGGCCTTTCCCTTCACCTCCTCTAGTAACCGTGTGAACTAATGATGGCTCCTACGTATTCCCCTGCTACGTAGATTCTCTGAAAAGGCTCTTGACTACTTGGCTTCAATTATCAACTTAATATGGGCCAGAGTTATCTGGGGGAATCTCAAATCAGAGGTTGTCTGGATCAGACTGGCCTGCGTACATGTTTGTGGGCATTTTCTTGATTGCCAATCAATACAGGCAGCAACAACCTTCACAGTAACAATAACTCCTCCCTGATGGGAGTCTCATTGGCTAGAGGTTAGGTGAAGAGGAACATCACAAGTCCAAATCTCTCAATGTAAGCTTAAAGCAGCCACAGGGTTCTCTGAACTGAGAGCGTCATGGACGCATGTTTCTACTCAAGACCAGAGGGATCACCAAGCCTGTTTCCTTTAGCCCAGAATGGAATGATCACATGACTTAAAACCTGCTTCCATTAGCCTCAGGAAATGAAGTACAGCTGACAATATCTCATTTCTAGGTTCTAAGTATAACACACTACTTTGATCTAACATTGCAAGCCAACTGAAAATCACCAGACTCTCCATTAGATCACGGTAAAAATAATTCAAATATTGAAAAAGATGCATTTTGTGTTAAAAATAATCATGTGCCCATGTGAACAATTTGTTTAAAAGACTGCTGTCCCTCCAGCTTAATGAGCCTCTCTTTCTAAAAGCAAGGGAGTCTAATTACCCATTGCTCCACCCATCCCAAGCCCAGCTCTGTACTCTAAAGAGAGCAGTGGGGGCAATCATGGCTCTGCAGGGCAGCAGAAGTGGCTGAGAGTCCAGCATTAGAGCAGACACTCGGTGCGAAGTTCTAGCTTTAACAGTTATTAATTCCCTGAACTGTCGGAGCTGAGCCTCCTTGCCTTGAGAGTGAGGGTGCTAAGAAAACCGCCTGTCAGAGTTCCTGTGAGGAACAAAGGAGCCTGTGTGTTTAGAGGGCGTGCACACCCAGTGTACCCCGCAGAGCAGCACAGACAGAACAGGGAGCTGAAAGCTCCCAGAGCTTGGTGTAATGGTGTACGCCTTTAATCTCAAGCACTTGGGAGGCAGAGACAGGAGGATCCCTGTATTTCAAGGCCAGCCTGGCCAACATACTGAGCTCTAGGACGACCCTCGCATGTACATGAACAAGCAACAGGTAGCACAGGAAGTAGGTAGAAGGGGACACTTACAGCGTTACTATGTCAGCATTGGCTGCTTCCACAGCTATACTCAGAGGGTCCTTCCCCTCTTCATCAGTGGCATGTTGATTGGCACCTCGCTTTAGGAATAAACATACCTGCCTGTTTAAAGAAACAGCATTTCTCAGACAGTATGAAGATGAAAAAGATCCATTTCACCTCCAAAACTAAAATGTTCTACCTAACTTAAACAATACTGTTAGAAAATTCTTAAAGCATCCTACAACAGTCAATGAAAGACTTTGATAATAAAAAATGAGTGAAATCTTTACAAACCCCAAATATACTGCTTAGTTCATCTCTGTACACTAGCCATACTGGTTAGTTATAAGTATATACTAGCTATTATGGTTAGCTTATAAATGTACACTAGCTATACTGGTTAGTTACATCTGTACACTAGCTAACTGGTTAGTTAGTTTATAACTATACTAGCTATACTGGCTAGTTATAACTATATACTAGCTATACTGGTTAGTTGTATCTGTACACCAACTATACTGGTTAATTACATCTGTATACTAACTATACTAGTTAGTTACATGTATACACTAGCTATACTGGTTAGTTTATAACTATGCATTAACTATACTGGTTAGTTGTATCTGTACACTAGCTCTACTGGTTAGTTATATCTGTAGACTAGCTATACTAGTTAGTTACATGTATACACTAGCTATACTGGTTAGTTTATAACTATGCATTAACTATACTGGTTAGTTGTATCTGTACATTAACTACAGTTGTTAGTTATTATTGTCAACTTGACATAAACTAGAGTCCTGGAATGTGGGAACCTTGGTTGAAACGTCGCCTCTCTCAGACTGGCCCTGGTTGTTGACTGACATGGAGGAGGCCCGCCTCCTGTGGATGACACTACCATAGGCAGGTAGGCCTGGCCACAGGAGAAGAAAGCAGCTGAGGGCTTGCTTTAAGAACGCACAATGCTCGTACATCCAGCCCCAGGGGACCTGACACTGTCAGCCTCCTCAGACACTGCCTGGTGCACACACACCCACACACAGACATACAGTAATTAAAAATAAACTAGCTGATTAAGCCGGTAAGCAGCAGTCCTCAGCGGTCTCTGCTTCAGTTCCTACGTCCACATTCCTCCTCAAGTTCCTTCCCTGCTTTCCCTCCATAACAAACTGTGAATGGAAGAAAGAGCTAAACGAACCCTTTCCTGGCCCACAGCACTTATGGTCATGCTGTTTATCACCACAGCAAGCGAGAACGCAGATCGTGGTCTCCCTTTTGAATGAGAACCTGTAACTTTCAGATTTCACCATGACATAAGAATACACTCTTTTGACAAATTCCATATAATAACCTTAACTTGAGAAAAAATAAAAACGTATTTTGATGTAGTTCTAAAGATGAGAGCTTCCTGCCTATCTAAGTGCTACTGCGTACCCTGTGTGTCCTAAGACGGTGGCGTGGTGCAGCGGTCCCCGCCCTTGGACATCTCTTTGGTTCACATTAGCACCATTCTGCAACAGGAACTCACATGTCACCAAAGAGCCCTTGAAGGGAAGAAGATGACAGTGTATAAATGCAAACAAGAAAGAGCACATCTGTATGTAAGTAGCAGAGAAATAAGTTAGACTTGTTTCTTCCAAGAACTAATTAATACAAAATTGTTTACAGTTTCAAGTCCAGCAAAACACACTACTCCCCGGCATCATCAGAATTCTCTTCCAACTTCCCCTCCCAGGTCAGAAACAACCACATGATGCTTGGGATTCACTAGTGAGAGAATCCTTTATTTCTAACCCCTTTAGAACAGTAACATTAATGAAGCTTTGTTTAGAATTTATGCTATTTTCTACTTTGCCAGATCAATGAAAACTTCAATGCATTAATTCATACCCTTCATGCAGCCTAAATACATTAATTCACACCCCTGATATAGACTGAATGCATTAATTCACACCCCTGATATAGACTGAATGCATTAATTCACACCCCTGATATAGACTGAATGCATTAATTCATACCCCTGATATAGACTGAATGTATTGATTCACACCCCTAATACAGCCTGAATGCATTAATCCATACCCCTAATACAGCCTGAATGCATTAATCCATACCCCTAATACAGCCTGAATGCATTGATTCACACCCCTGATACAGCCTGAATGCATTAATCCATACCCCTAATACAGCCTGAATGCATTGATTCACACCCCTAATACAGCCTGAATGCATTAATTCACAGCCCTGATACAGCCTGAATGCATTAATCCATACCCCTGATACAGCCTGAATGCATTAATTCACAGCCCTGATACAGCCTGAATGCATTAATCCATACCCCTAATACAGCCTGAATGAGTGGCGTTGCTTGGTTTTCATCTGAATTAGCCCAGTTCACATCTGCACCATGAGCCAAAGCTTCGGCCATTTTGGGAAGGTTTTTTTCATACGAAGCCCTATAAAGCTGAAGTCCTGGATTAAGATGTTTAGAGTCGAGAAACACAGAAGATTCTTGCCTTTCTCCTTCTGGAAAGCAAAGCACAAATACAGTAATAAGAATGTGCTCACCCCACAGGATGCTAATAGCGTAACAAGCACAGAGAGAGCTTTCGAGAAGGAAGGGTTCTGCGGAGTGAACGACAGTGACTGGAAAGCAAAGTGAAGATGAACTCAGAGATAACTTCAGGACAGTAAGTGACTAGGATTCCGGGGAGAGAGAGAGAGAGAGAGAGAGAGGGGGAGAGAGAGAGAGCGCGTGCGTGTGTGTGCCTCTGTGTGTGTGTGCGCGCGTGTGCGTGTGCTGCTCAATTTTGAAAGAGAACTCTTCAGCTCATGATGTCAACATTGTGACATAAGAAATGATGAATGGTTATTCATCTGTACCAATGAGCATATGAGAGATTCATTATTTCTTACAGACTAATCATTATAGTGTTATCTACACTCTGAAGTCACAATTAATTAGACTTGAAACTGGACATGTAGGAGAAATTTTATTACATTTAGTGTCCTTGTTTCAGGGCGGATAGATGTGAGTGTGGAGGCCATCGGACAACCACTGGGAGTTGGCTCTCTCCTTCCACCAAGTGGGTCTCTGGCTTGAACTCAGGTCACAAGGACTGGCAGCAGGGACCTTTGCCTGCCGAGCCATCTCACCAGTACATTTTTAAGTATTTGAGAAATTCTTAATGCCTGCTGTGTTCTATTAGGGACTGCTGTGAAATATAATTCCAGACACAGTTCCTCTTATAATTAGCAATGCTGCAGGAAATGTTGTGACATTTCTACACATGTAACTCCTTCCCCTGTGTTTTATGTTGCCTGGTGCCATTAATATCTCAGAAATTTTCCTTTAGTAGGTCTAAATCTTATAGTAAAAGTTTGGGAAAGGACAATAAAAACACTGGAGAAGTTGATGTAGGAAAATATAATAGCAGAGTTGTTCTTCAAATGAATACAAGAGAAGACAAACCCAGTCCTCTCAACTAAACAAATGTCGCCTTTTGTCATCTGACGGGAGGCAGAGTGGTGGTCAGGGACTGAGATTCTGATGGCCAGGAGAGGCCAGTTACAGAGGTAAGGAGACTGGGTGATGGGAACACCAATACTCCCACAGGCCACAACTCATGCATCAGCCACATTCTAATACATCAACTACGCTTCCTCCCCTCCCCAACAGGAAGGTGGACAGCACGGAGGAACGACCCCGGATATCGACCTCTGGCCCTCGTGTGAGCACACAGAGGCAAACACACCGTAGAAGAACTGACATTTGCCACATGCATCTGATGACAAACTCCACCAATCAACACGGGCTTTCACCAGGACTCACCGGGCTCGTATAAGCTATTGGCTGACACGGTGGAAGGTAAAGACTCCCGTCCATCATCAGAGCACTGCTGGATCCCACTGTCATTACTTTTGACTGTGTTTAAAAAAGAAAAAAAAAAGGCTAGAGATTAAAGTTCCCGTCACTTAGGAAAACGTCTCCCACAAGCAGCAAGTTACAAAATGAGCTGGTAAATGGAAACATGGACTAATCGCCACCAGCAACGAACTTACTACAAGCCTAATCCTTTGGTAACTTAGCTAATTGGAACATAAAGACGTCACAAGGCCTGAAAAGAAACCAACTTTCAGAGTTCTAACACATCTCATTACCCCACAAATGCTGGGAGTAGCGAGGCGCTTAATTTACTGAATGACTGTGGTGATGTCCTGAGACAATGGCAACATTAGAGAAATGGCCACACCGCACAATGACCACTAGCACAGACTGGGAATGCTCCACGACAGTACTTACTACTACGCAGTTTTGAAGAAGTATCAAAGTAGGAGAAGAGTGAATCTAGCTCATCAGGACAGAACAGAGACTCCCGCCTGGCCTCGTCGCTATTTACAGCAGCCACTGGGGACATGCAAGTTAGCAAAGCACAAAGCAGGCCGTAAGAAGGGGGGGCAGGAAAAAACGTTACTGGGGAAGTGTAGGGAGAACATAGGAGGGAAAACAGTGGTTAACCAGATACCCAGGCTTTAGGCGTAATCAACTTATAATCCCATCTCCCCTGGCTATGAAGCAGCTGTACTCTGCAGAGCACAGACTGTACCTAGTAATTCAAACCGGGACTATCTCAGGTGACAGTCTTAAAGACAAAGAAATCCAGTTTTCCCTTAGAAAGCACAGAAAGAAACAGGCCGCTAGTATTTGTAAAAAAAAAAAACAAAACAAAACAAAACAAAAAAAAAAAAAAAAAAAAAAAAAAAAACAGAAAACCCTACAATGGCCATAACCATGAGATTTAAAAAGTGGTTTCAGCTCAGGGTAATATCACAGGTAAAATACCTGGGGTGTGGACAGACACTCTGGTGTGGCTCAGCCTCTGGTCCTCACAGCTCTTGGAGATGATCCTTTTCTCCTGCTCGGAAGGTGACAGCAATGTAGAGTATTTATCCACGAATTTCCGCTCCACATATTTTGCTCTGATATATGCCTCCTTCTCCTGTCTGGGAAACAGAAGAGAGACAAAATGTTCTATTTAGCCCCTACTTCTACATGTAGGACTAAAAGTCTCATTTCACAGTCAGTCTGCCTTTCTCGTCTTCAGAAGCTGCACAGAGTGTGTGATTAACACTTGCTGAACTAAGTCAAATCATGCAAAACAATTCACAGTAGATGGTAGAAACTTTATCTTTGAGAAATTAATGAACAGACTACTTGTATGGGGGTGTGTGCACGCTTGTGTGTGCACATGTGTGTAAGCTGGCACATAAGAGCCCAGAGTTCAACCCCAGGCACCGTCTTCAATCACTAGCTTTTTTTTTTTTTTTTTTTTTTGATATGGCCTTTCATTGAACCTGGAACTGTCTAAGCCATTGAGATTAGCTGGCAGGCAAGCCCAGCAGATCCAACTGCCTCCCCAGCACTGGGATTACAGGCAAGCTCTGACATGCCGCCATGCCTTTAACATAAGTGCTAAGGAACCACACCAAAGCCTGGGCCTGAGGAGTGCTTCCTCTTAAATGCCTACCACTGACAGAACTCGGAACCACCCGAATGGCAAAGAGCTTTGAGGTTCCTGTGTAGAGTGATTTTATGATTCGTTGTCACCTGAAGACTACAAATGATTGACTGCCCAGAAGGCACATGGATCGAATGAGCACACTGCAGACAGACAGTCACATGGAAACAGAGTGATGACTTCTAAACACTCCGCCACAAGGTTTGAAGTCACACGGGATTTCTGACTATTGAGGAAACAGCACATTAAGATAATCATACCTTTGTCCTGGCTGTGGTTTCTTTACTCCCATTTTTTCCAGTTTAGCTTCATAAACACGATTTATAACATCGTTCCCCAGTTCACACATAAGCTATTTGGCAGGAAAAAAAAAGCACAAGCTAAATATTCAAACTCCTACAAATAAGTTAAACTTTTAAATTCCTTTAAGAGGGAACGACTAATTCCTCTTTACAGACTGCAACTGTGCATTCCACAGGGGAAGGTTAAAGTTAAAATGAGCCAAAGGCCAAAGTTTGTTAAATAGTTCTTCATCAGAATACTGTAACTCCTATAACAGATAGCATCCATTCATCCATCCATCCATCCATCCATCCATCCATCCATCCAGCCAGCCAGCCAGCCAGTCAGCCAGCCAGCCATCCATCCAGTCAGCCATCCATCCAGCCAGCCATCCATCCATCCATCCATCCATCCATCCATCCATCCATGCACCATCCATCCATCCATCCATCCAGCCATCCATCCATCTAGCCAGCCAGCCAGCCAGCAGCCAGCCAGCCCAGCCATGCATCCAGCCATGCATCCAGCCATGCATCCAGCCATCTATCCAGCCATGCATCCAGCCATTCATCCAGCCATCCATCCATCCATCCATCCATCCATCCATCCATCCATCCATGCATCCAGCCAGCCAGCCATCCATCCAGCCATCCATCCATCCATCCATCCATCCATCCATCCATCCAGCCAGCCAGCCAGCCAGCCAGCCAGCCAGCCATCCATCCAGCCAGCCAGCCAGCCATCCATCCATCCATCCATCCATCCATCCATCCATCCATCCATCCATCCAGCCAGCCAGCCAGCCAGCCAGCCAGCCAGCCAGCCATCCATCCATCCATCCATCCAGCCAGCCAGCCAGCCAGCCAGCCAGCCATCCATTCATCCAGCCAGCCAGCCAGCCAGCGAGCAAGAGAGCCCACACCTCTGGAGGCACCTGCACTTGTGTGCACATCCACACAGAGACTCAAACACATACACATAATTAAAAACAGTAACAGTAAACCTCTCAATTAAGCCACATTTATCACCTGTCTACCTATATGTCACTGTGTATCACAGACTACTGACTGCTATGCCCATGCTCGGACAGGATGTCGGACAGTAGAGCATCACACGCAGGTAGGTGAAGGTTAGGTACTGCCAACTCAAGGACAGTGAATTAAAATGAGGCGGGTTTTAAGACGTCCCTCACTCCTACTTTATAGGAATATTAAGATTTACCTGACGGAGTTCGCTGACCTTGCTTACACACTCACTAGGGATTTGAGTCCCACCACCCAGCAACCACTCACTCCTTGTGCACTGCTACAGAGCTCTTCAGACTCTTCCCCCGGGCCATCTCCTTCTCTACTTCAGTCTTGACTTCCCCACTGTTAGCTCATCTCAGGGACATGAGATCTACCATCACCCGTGAAATGTTTTCATGCAAATATTTATCTCACCTTTAAGAGCTCAGGCTCCCAAGTGTCTAAAGTTAAAGATCTCACTTTCGAAAAATGAACCCCGAGACTCCTACATAGGAAACAAGATAGCATTATTCTTAATATGAAATGATTAAGCCACTCTTTGTGCATTTACCCCCACACACAGATGGCACTCACATATAAATATGGATGGACCCTCTGGTCATTAATGAATGAACCAAAGTCATCAAAAACATGTTACAAACTAAAATTACCCACTGTATAAAATGTGCAACTATAAACTAATAAATTAGGGAACTATAAACTAATAAATTAGGGAACTGGGAAAAAGGCCCACTAACAAAAAACAGCAACAACAAAAGTACCCACAATAATTTGCAACAAGTATTTAAGCCAAAGGAACGCTCCACTTTGAACCCACCGATGAATCCCAGAGCACTCAATACACAAGGTAATGCCCAGGTTGATGCTGGCCCAGCGGGGGTCTGCGAGACCACAGTCGCAGCAGCTGGTGTTGCCAGGGATACACTGCACACGCTGCAGGGCACTTTCTCCTTTCAGTAATTTCTCTTTAGACTCACTTCCAGAATCTAGGCTTCCTGTCGATGGAGACGATTTCTTATCCAGTTTCTAAAAGAATTAACAGTTATTTGGTCTTTTATTGCTTTTTGTAAATGACCGTAAGAACTTGCTGCATGTTTTATACTATAAACAAAAGCTTCTAGCCCATAAATTAAGCATCTATTTCCACAGGCATTATTCTAGGCACTAGAGACACAGAGGTTTTATGAACAGACTTCCCCAAGGAGGGGGAAATACACACATTTACAGTTGGGTGATGACTGACAGTGAACACATGAACAAGACATGAGGGCAGAGAGAGGGAAAGGCAGGGTGGGAGACGTTCTATTATTAAGACCCAATAATAAGCTATAATCTCGGCACTTGGCAGGCTGAGGCAGGACGATCATAAGCTGAGCCGTCGCTGCCCAGGACAGCCCTCTCAAAAGAATGGAGCAAGTAAAAGGAAGAGAGTACTCTATGCCACAGTCCCCCAGAGTGTTAACTACAAGCAAGTTACTCTAATTACCACAGTTAATAAATAGAAGAATTATGCTATGACACAGTAAAACGCTATAAAATGTATCATTTCATAGTGAACCAAAAACAAAACACGATATGCAGAAAACTAATTTTCGTAAGTACACACCAATAATAAAGACTCTTTAATAAGCAATGGGCTTCACGCAATAATCACCAGTCAGATGTCAAGATGTAGCTCTTGATTTTGAGCACCTAAAGGTACAGTCTGAAGACTTCATGCTTAGAACCGCCCCACCGTGTACAAGCCAGTATGCTAGCCAGAATCACTGCAGACAGAATTTGATTGTCTTTTCTGAAAACAACACAGCATTAGGGAGGCTGAGCAAACATGTAATATGGGGATGTGGAATTCCCGAGGCGTGAGAGGGGAGAAAGGAGAGCACCCACTTCAAGAACACAGCCTTGTGCAGGCCGCTGGACCCTACACAGGGTCCACACACCTGCTTGCCTGCGTGGGACACACGTGAGTCGATTTCAGACACAAAAACAATGGCAATAATGGATTATGACACGCTGAATAAAAGAAAAGAACACAGGAACGCAGCTAAAAATTTGTCACAAATTCAAATTCAACTGGGCAAGGAACAGAATATTTACAATTTCAAAGTACTTCCCCCACAAAATACCTATTCCCCATAGGTCAGAAGAGCCTCACAATGGAAAGATGGGACAGATAAAACTATGTGCCACTTCAAAGGGTGGCCTGAGAACACAGTGTTTACATACAATGTTCTTCCCAAATATGTAAACCCAGCTAAATAATGAGTCTGTGATTTTTCAAAACTTTTGAGGTCAAAGGTCAGACTAACCCTGAAGCCCTAACTACACCCAACTGAGGGAGTCGTGAGGACTACCACACAGTTTTGCTGTAAAGAGCATTACTGAGGCAATCCTTAAACACGATGTTTTTGGGGACTGAACGGTGGAGACGGATCAAGGACGACGTCTCCACTGTGATGTCTGTACCACAACTGTGCAAGAGATCTCATCCTAGGCTCGTGCAAAGTGCTAGCAACTTACTCTCAAGCAGTGAAGGGGAAGGAGTTATCTGTACTGTGTGCGGAAATTCTACACATTTGAGATTTCAAAATTTTTTAAAATACATCTGGTTATCAGAAGATGCTTGAAATGTAAAATTAACTAACAGAATTATCATCTATGGAAAAGGTACCAGTATTTAAAGCATATTGGTTCATTCCCAATTTCTTTGCTAATGTTTCTGTTCCCAATAAGAGAGGCTGAGAGCTAAAAAAAGCATGCTTGCTCTGGAAGCAGAGACGTCCCAGGGTTCTCTCCCTAACCCCAGGCCAGTAAGGGACTATCTCTCACATAACTAAGAACGAATGGAAACTCTTTCTCTAAAGGAGAAATCAGCTGGGAGGTCAAAGGCAGGAGACAAATGCACACACGTTCAGTGCTAAGAGCCCAGCATCCACTTCTCCCAGCCCATTCCTTGTGCCTGTGGAAGAGATCGGGGAATTTTCCTTTGGGAAAGGCGCTTTTGCTCAACACATAGTCCAAATTAAAAAACCTTATATTCAACAAAATCTTAGCTATGTGTTCAGGGTGCACTCTCAACTTACAACAATTAGCACATTACAAGAAAGCCAAGAAAAACCTCTTATAAAACAATTCTTAATCTAGTTGTTTACAGGATTACCTAAGAAAAAGGTTTTTTGTTTGTTCGTTTGTTTGTTTTTTAATTCATGACTCAGGATACCTCCCTACGAGTCAGGGGGGCCTGGAGGCACAAATACCACAGGCTGTGGCCACTGCTCTTGTTTACCCACGGTAACTAGAGGGTTGCTGAAGACACCACTCGCTTTGGATGCAGAACAGAGAGATTAGCCTCCAATTGACCAGGAGCCTCTCTCCTTGCGGGTCGCCTTACAGAAATCCAGAAGCTGCTGAGGAGAGAGGAGACATCACTAGCCTCATCCAGCCCTGGACCCTGCATGCTAACAACACCGACCTGATAGAAAGATGTACCCACAGGTACAGTAGTGCCGTCATGGTTTGGGGTCCACCAACTCCTTTCTGTAGGAATCTCAGGGCTGTTCCACAGAAGGGATTTTGTGCTTGGTCAGGAACCTATAACATGGGAGTTCATAGGCCGTAGGGGGAGACCATCCTTACTGTACTGCTAAATGGCCGACCGTCAAACTACTCTAAAGGTTTATGCTTGGACTCATGTTTTGTGCTACTCTCAACTTGGTTCGCTAAGTTTCCTTTTGCACAGAGCAGGGGTTAATGCAGAGACTCACAACTGATCAGGTGCAGAATATAAACAACTTTGAGCGCTCAACTGTGGATGGCTCATCTGATTCAACCTCCCACCATCCAAGGCTCAGGGGAGAAGGGAGGGCTGAGATAATATCAGAGCTGGCAGACGGGGAGGAGAGCTGCGAAACCCTCAGATTTGGACGGCACATGGTCACTGAAAGCATCACAAGGTCAAGCCAATCAAAGTCCTCCCGTGGATGACAGGTGAGACCACGAGGTCCCACCCCTTCCAGAGGACCTACTGGCAGGCGACGGTTGCTGAGGGAACCTCCCTCCTGTGAGGATGTGGCTCATGGTATGTTGTTGCTCATGCCTCAGGAGGCAGCCGCACACCCACATACTCACGGGCAGTACTAAATGAACTCAGAATGATGAACAACAAAAACGTGAAAAGATGAGAGAGGTGGGAGCGGAGACACTATGGAGGGCTTGAGGAAGTCCTGGCAGGTGAATGTGATTGATGTACATTATAAAAATGTATAGGATTTCTAAAGAACGTGAAAACGATCACTTTCAAAGACAAAGTAAATAAACACCATTTTAGGCATGGATGGTACTTAGCAAATGAGAAGTGAAGGTTCAGTACTACCACCATGAGAAAATAACAGAGTCAAGAAACAATGATCAAAAAGGAATTCTTGAAAATTAAATAGGTTCCAGCAGAATGGCAACATGCAAGGAAAAACAATGACACCAGTTCAGAAATTCCAGAGAGAGAGTTGGAGGAAAGAAATAGGAAAGATGGGTAATAAGAAAAGCGGCCCTGAAAACTAAAAACCAAAAGAGCAGAAGAAACAACGTAACGCTATGTCTCCCTCGGCTCCACCCCTGGTAAGGACAGGGTTTCTCTATGTAGAGCAGGCTGTCCTGGAACTCTCTCTCTCTCTTTCTGTGTAGACCAGGCTAGCCTTGAACTCACGGAGATCTGCATGCCTCTGTCTTCCGAGAGCTGGGACTAAAGGAGCACCGCCCAGCCATAAAGCTGTTTCTTTTTTTTTTTCCCCCCCAGAGCTAGGGACCGAACCCAGGGCCTTGCGCTTCCTAGGCAAGCGCTCTACCACTGAGCTAAATCCCCAACCCCCATAAAGCTGTTTTTTAAGAATAACTGTTTCCAACCTAAGAATTTTATACCTAGCCAAACTACCAAACAAATGTAAAGATGAAAACTCTCTGCTCTGGAGAATGTGAAATCACAAATGCCTCACTTTCTGGAAACTACTGAAGGAAGTCCTCAAGCTTTTAATTCAATAAGGAGAAACATGTGGGTCAACAGAAAGAAAGGAACATTAAAAAAATGACTGTGTAAGAAAGCTGCAGGGTAATAGCTATACTACGCTGAAAGTTTGGGGGTACCTGGCCCAGAGATGATTCAGGTAATAGAAAACACTGAGGGCCTCTTCACTAACGTGTCTTTTTGCCAATGTTCTCATCATCTGTCCAGGTAAGCTGTAGACTGAAGAAATTCCTTCTCTGAGAATGATCAGAACAGTGGTTTTCAACCTGTGGGTCGCAACCTCTTTGGGAGTTGAATGACCCTTTCACAGGTCACCTGAGACTATCAAAAAACATGGATATTTACATTATGATCCATAACAGTAACAAAATTACAGTTAAGTAGCAGCAAAGACAATTTTAAGGTTAGGGGTCACAACTACACAAGGAACTGTATTAAAGGGTCACAGCATTAGGAAAGTTGAGAACCACTAGCTTAAAACAAATTGTTCCATCAATGCCTGCTTAGGAAGTTTCTAGTTTGATCTGCTGGGAGCCCCAGGTTTGCCCACAATAACCTTTAAACACTCCTGTTAGCTATCTGTCACTAAGCATATGCCTTAGCCCAAACCTAATGACCCAAGAATGGGTCCATTCCTCAAGGCTTTTCTTCATGGACAACAGGGCTTTTCCTTTTTTTTTTTTTTTTTTTTTTTTTAACTTTTATTTAGTATTGATTTAAAACTAAACTCACAAAGTACTCACTATTGACCAAAAGAAAATCAAAATATTCAGGAGAAAAACCGCTAGCATGGGAACACTTTATTTCAATCTGGAATACACACTCAAATATTACAATAAAGATATATCTAGATACCAACAGAGAACAGTAGGTAAGGGCTGGAGATGCAGTTCAGGTAGAAGAGTGCTTGTCTAGCATGCACAAGCACTCGATCTCAAACACAGCCTGAAATCCAGTGTGGAAGTGAACGCCTGTAATCCCAGCCTTCAGGAGGCACAAACAGGAGGGTCACAAGTTCAATGTCACCTTCACTACACAGTGAGTCCCACGTCAGCCTGTGCTACATGAACAATCAAGAAAGGAAGAATAAAAGAGAGGATGTAAGAAATGGGAAAAGTGGGGTTGGGGATTTAGCTCAGTGGTACAGCGCTTGCCTAGTAAGCGCAAGGCCCTGGGTTCGGTTCTCAGCTCCGAAAAAAAGAAAAAAAAAAAAAAAAGAAATGGGAAAAGTGAGTAGGGAAAGGAGGGGCACACAGAAAGATAAACAAACAGAACTGAAATCTAAAAACATCTCCATTTATAAAATCATGTTCTCTTAAAAGGGATGCCATAGCCATACATTACAAGTGAGATCTAAAACACTCACGACGCCTCTACTAACCTCTGATTCATCGCCTTTCTCTCTGTAAGCAGTTGCAATACTGGTCTGAACAGCCTTAATCCAGGCCTGGCGAAGCTTTTCGGAATCTGCCTGGAGCATGCAACTTCTAAAAGGAAACAGCATCATTTTGTCAGACAATAAATCACAAGGGGAAATCCGCACGCTTCTCTCACTATGTGTACTGGTGTCTGTGAATGTAAGCCTGTGCACCACTGTGTATGGACATCCCTGAAGGCCGGAAGACGGTGTAGACCCCAGGCCTGCAGTCACCGACAGGTGTGCCACCACCGTGTGTTCTGGACGTGAACTCTGGTCCTTGGGAAGAGCGGCTCGTGCTCTTAACCCATGAGCCAGCTCTCGAGCTGCCCCGTAATAATTTTTAGCAAAAAGTCACTTAGTTGAAAGAAGGGTTTCAACGTTCATCTATCTTTTAGGCAAGTATGATTGTGACAAAATCAAGGTATAAATAAAAACATTACCTCTTAAAAACAAATTACCTATCCCAAAACTTAAACATTATAAATGATCCGAATGCAGTGGCACACCTGGACCTCTGCGTCTCAGGGCTGGAGTGCTGGGTTCCAGGCCTGCCTGGGCTATGACAGAGCAGACTGGACTGTGTAAGGAAACGCTGGCAAAGGGTGTGTGTGCATACACATGTGCTACGCATGTGAGTGTGTATGTGTATATGTAAGTGTATGTGTTCTCTCACATTTTCTCCCCGTCTCTCCCCACAAACGTAAGCAGAACATTCCTTTTAAAAAATGGGTATAAATCCCATTTGTCATATGCTCTCAATTCAACATAATATCACAAAAGTTTCCCATGGACCAGGCTTGGTGCTACAGACTTGTAATCCCAGCTACTCAAGAGGCTGACACAGGAGAATGACAAGTTCAGGTCTTGCTATCCATCAGGATATAAACGGTAAAACTTACCAGTTTAAAAGGGCACATAAATGATGCTTACAGAGGGGCAGAGCTCAGTACTCGGTGCCTGCCTAACAGCTCACAGCCCACTGAGTAAATAAGTAAACCCTGCAGGTTTCAAAGAAGACGACTCACGAAGAAAAGCCGGATAAACACGGATAGAACATCTGTATTTGCTACTGGAAGTCATGTTCAAAACATTAATTCTATTGCACTGAAACTGTAAATCGGGTTTCTCACAGAAACATAAAAAGTTCTCAAATTCTTGCCAACGTCTTACTTTGTGGGGGAGACGACCTCAAAGCAGAACCGCCGCTCGATGTCTTCGCAGTGCTTCACTGTGCAGAGCCTGAGGTCTTCCACCACCACAGTGGGGCTGTCCTGCAGCAAAGAGACGGACCCAGGGTCACCAGCTCAGCCTTCTGCACCACCGGCAGCAACCACAAACTTCAAGCACAGTCCCGGAGACGGACTCTAAAGGATCTCCATTTTATTCTCCCGTCGCTGTGCAGAGGTTATGCAGCTAAGGGAGGCGACTCCACATCATTCGGTTAATCTGTCTTATCAAAATCTGTATGTAAATTGTGTGCAATCATTTACAGAAGGGACCGGCCTGCAGCGGGCACGTGTAAGTACTCAGGCCTCTCCTTGTCCGTCCTCTGCCCACTCATGCCCACTACACCACAAGCTACTTCCTCTCCCAAGGAGAAACCTTCCATGAAACCTGTGTTCAACAGCCCAGAGAGAAACAAGATATTGATACAGTCTTCTTAAAATTCTTACAAGAAAGATAAAAGATTTTATCGTTTTCTAATTAAAATACCAGTACAAAAATCAGAAGAAAGCACCCAGGGCAACTTGAGCCTGTGCTTACTGCAGCCATCTCACAAGTGGGTGCCTGCCACCTCACAAGTGCTGGGTACCTGCCGTCTCACAAGTGGTGGGTACCCACCACCTCACAAGTGCTGGGTACCCGCCGTCTCACAAGTGCTGGGTACCCGCTGTCTCTGGCTCAGACCACGGCTCCAAGGCTAACTATGCAAAGCAAGCTAGCAGTAACAAATGTGCCATCTCAGTGTCCAGCATTCTTACAAGCCGTCCTGGTACAGCTCTCCAGTACATAAAATCCCTTCCTTGGAGTAAGGCTCCAGCAAACACAAACACAAGCACAGCAGTAACAGAGTGCAGGGTTCCCGTTTACCTTATTAACATATGTATTTTGATTTATGTCACTTTAAGGTGTTCTATACTGTCACCACCTGACCTTAGATAATGTGTACGAAAGACTTACTGTCTGCAGCCTCAGAATAGTACCATAGGACATCAGGTTACCCCTGCCGCAGGACTAACCAATGGAATTAGTAAAATAAAGGGAATAATCTTGCTACACAAAACATCTCCAGTCTAGGAATTAAAATTTCACATTGGAGCGGGGAAGACGGCTCAGTGGCTAAGGGCGCAGCCCTTGCAGCAGACAGGTTTGGTTCTCACAGCCCCCAGCTACCCATTCAATTCCAGCAGACCTGATGCCTGCCCTCTTCTGACCTCCACAGGAACTGCACGCGAGTGTGCAAATCTACACTCAAGACACACAAATACATGTCATAATTCAGAATAAAAATAAAGTCCTAATGAAAAGGGGTGGAGAGATATCGCAGCAGTTAGGGGCACGAGCTGCTCCTTCGGAGGACCCAGGTTTGATTACCAGCATCTGTAAATCCAGTTTTAGGGGATCGGAGGGCCACTTCTGGCCTTTGTGGACACTGTATACATGATACATAGACATACATGAAGGCAAAATACTCCTACACATTCAAAGAAGTAAAAAGAAAAAAAATGTTTGAAAAGAATTCATGATTGGAGAACTAAAAAAAATGGCTCCACCTGGAAGGGCACTGAGTGCACTGAGGACCAGGGCCGGCTCACGGCATCACATCAGGCGCCCCACAACCATCTGTGACGCCCAGTCAGGTCTCTGTGAGCACCTGCATGCACATGCAGAGATACATACGTACACATAATTAAAACATGACAATGACACACACAGGGCTCGGTGACGCAGGCCTTAGTCCTACATTCTGGAGGCAGAGGCTGCCAGATCTCTGAATGAGGCCGGGCCAGCATAGACAGTGAGTTCCAGGCCTGCCAGGGGTGCAGAGGCAGACTGTGCCTTAAAATAATAATCTGGTGCCTCTGGGGGAAACTGCAGCCGCACGTACAAACCTGCAGTCAGACACACGTGTACACACAGATGAAAATGAATCTTTTTTGAAAAAAGAATTTAGAATTCAAATCACTATGAAAGTTCGAGGGTCACCAGCTCCCACTCCACTTGTAATATAAACCCAAACATAAAACCAGAAAGCAGTCACTTCAAGAGTTTTGCATGTGGATATTTATGGACTTCAGTGTTCACAGAAACAAAGAGCTAAAACCAGAACTCACCAGCTTTCTGCTTTACTGCTTAACAAAGCACCTACCTTAAACTTTTTCTGGTAAACCAGCTGATTGTTCTGTATGGAGAACCAGCGTCTAGACAGAGAGGAGACAGTGAAGATCACACACGTGCGGTTGGTTACTCTGAGCTGGGGACGTTTGGAGAACCACTGTGCTGTCACGACTGAGGTGTCTAACTACTGAAAGCTCGGAATACACATCTTAACCTCACGGGTTAGGGAGGTGGACTCGCTGTTTGGGTTCATTTTATGTCATAACTTTATATCATCACAAAAGCTTCTATTTTTCCCTGCTAAGACCATAAAACTGTCTTTAAGGTTCAAACATGATAGTTTTATTTTTGAGGTGTTCAAAATAATTACAATCTTTTTCCTCAAATATCAACATTGATGATATAGAAAACAGCACTGTGAATAAAATGACCAATTATAAAAGTAAAACATTAAGATAAATGGTAATTTACTTTCAAACCTTCAGAAGTTCAGCAAATGTTTGACTTGATCAGCAAAACGAGAGACTAATACTTTGAACTCTATCAAAGAGGAGATGATCACAAACTTCATTTCAAAATACTTCTCAGGAAAGTAATGTCACCACATACAATCCTCCCAACTGCCTAATGCCTCTCCTCATTGCTATAAAGTTATTTGGAAAACAATTTGCTCACTATGTTCTTTAGGAAAAAAGCTAGGCAACGTAAGCCATAGCCACTAACTCAGTAAAGTAATAAAGGGAACTAAAGACATACCAGATAAAACCAGTCAAAAGCCATTCACAAAGGAAGCGAACTTCTCACCAAGCACGGAAAGTGAACAGTATCTGAGCAGTTATTTTTAAATTAGTTTCATATGAGATGATTTTTAATTAGTTATTAATCTATTAGCAGACAGAGATTCTACCTTTTCATTGATACTAATACAAATTACTAGAAATTGTATTTTGGTGTTTTGATTTTCTATTTTAAAACTTTGGTCATTTCTCCAAAGCTGAGAGACCAGAAGACGCCTCGGTGGTTTTTCGGCCTTGTACGGGGCGGGGGTAGGTTTTCTTGCCACTTGAAGACACAACAAACCTTTTTCATCGAATGAGAGTTTTGTTAAATAAGCATCTAAATAAAACAAGGTAGGGTGCGGATGAATGCAAATCAACAGACCAGAAAAGGGAGAACTTCCAGGGTCGTGCTCGGGGGTAGGCAGGGTTAGAGACGTTAGAGAAACTCCTACACAGAGCGGATGGCGCAGCCTGGCACATGGATAACGTGCAATGGAAACGATCTCTCCATCTGATCCAGTCCTGTCCTTAGAGCCCACTGAGGAAGGTGACCTACATCAGTAACACCTGCGCATCACAGGAGGCCTCTTACACAGTTTGGGGAAACTACTTTTATTGAACAATGGGATGATGTCACATCATCATGTAAACTTTTCATGCTTCTGAGGGCCACAAAATTATTTTTTCTTTTAACCTTGTCCATATTAGGGCAGTATTTCCTAGAAATAGGAATAATAATAATAATAATAATAATAATAATAATAATAATAATAGTAATAGTAATAATCTAGATTAAACTGTCTCTGTTCCATCAGGAACTATCCCTTCAATTATTAACCTTGTGGAACATGTGTATTTCTGAAGTTCAGTTTCTCTGACATTTATGTGCTTCTGGGTAACATTCTTGTAGCATCGGGTTTTGTAACATACTTAGAAAAGACAATACAAAGTTCTCTTCATTTGTGACCTCCTTAAAGAAAACATACTATACCCGGAAGGGAAGAATGGAATTACAAAGCTGTATCTGTCTGACACAATCCTCCTTCGACCACCACTAAAAACACACATCTGACATCAACCAGAACTCTAGTTAGGTACATACAGGGCATTCAGTTTATGTGACATACATGTAATGTAGGTATCTGGGCAGTGTAGGCATGTGCTCTGGTGTGCATGCACATGTATGCACATGCACATGGAGTCCAGAGGACAACCCTGGGAGACTGCCCAACTTCTTTGAGACAGTGTCTCTCATGTTCACAAACTGGGCTACACCTGCTGGCCACCGAGCCCTGGGATCTATACATCTCTCCCTTTCAGTGCTGGGATTATGAGCACAGGCCAAACGTGGCATCCGCATGTGAGTTGTAGGAGATCAAATTCAGGTGTCATATTTGCAAAGCAAGTATTTTACTGACTGAGCTTCTCTCTAACCCCTGGAATAGAGGTTTTAATTGTTCTATAAAATAATCCTAGTGACTCTAATATTGCTAAGAAAGAAAAAGTGTGGTGAAAGGCTCACAGCCTATGAATTACACACACACGAACACTTAGCACCTGAAGCACTTAGTATAGAAAATTTTACTACAAAACATGCGACCAGCGATCAGAGACCAGTTATGGGAATCACCTTGCTGTCATAGTGCACCGTCCTCAAGACCAAAACGGGAAGCATAAAGTGTAAGACAGTCTCTGACTTCCTCTGTAAGAAAGACAGACACATTGTGGATCTATCTCAAACTGAACTAATTTTGTATAATTTAGACCAACATGTTACATTTATTTTTAAAAAATTAAATACTATCACCTACCAAGGAAAACCTCTAGGTGACAAAATCTGCATCAAAGGGAAAAATATATTTGTAAAAGTCAAATATATTTTACCATGTTTGATCTCAATATCAAAAATATCGGTAAGAGTCACAGTTTGGAAGAAGCTTTATAAATGACCTGACATGAATCCCGGGTTCATGTACATACTCAGGTGCCTGACAGATAACATGTAATCAGTGCACAGGCCAATGCACTGCACAGGCCAATGCACTGCTTCATCTTCAACTCAATTTGCTGCTTTCACAGGAAGAACGTGATAGAACAAAGAAGACCCAGGCCGTGACAACAAACTCTTTCAACACAATCAGTGGCTACCTCAGGACTCCTCACAGTTTGCTACTCTGTGTTCCTCATAAAAAACAGAAGCCAGCCATAGTGTGTTCCGACCACTGAGGCTGCATCTATGGGGGTAAATGTAAGCACATCAACTGTCTGTTCCCAGTTCAAATCAACTAAGGACATGGGCCATTAAAAAGTGCAATTCTCTTCCTCAAATAAATACTCATACTTCCTTTCCAATTTAGAGTATGAAGAGATGGTTTTATCCATTGCAAGTAATCCAACTGAACGCAGGTTAATTAGGCACTTTCTCGTGCTTACAGAAGAGACTGGGTAAGAAGAGGAAGGGCAGGAAGCCATTTGGTACCTGATGTGATCGGGCTTTTTCCTGTCATGTGAAAAAATGGGGCAGGGTTAAAACAAAAGGGAAAGGCGTAAAAGAAAGAAAACGCAAATGTGCAAATAAGCAAAGGACCAGCATGGTACAAAAATAAGACAAAACTTAAAGAAACCAGCTTAGCTAATACTCACAATGCGGTCACAAGGACCCACGCGTTCGATTTACTAACATAAAAATATGCAGTTTGTAGTGCTTTGATTCTTAAGAAACGGAAATACTTTGAAAACATCTGAATTATTATATTACTGTTACCTTATACATCTATTTGGTTCTCTACCTCTACGGTCCTGACTAGAAAACACAGAGGGCGTGTGCCACACCTGAGCAAGCTGTGCCTGGGGTAAGAGGAAGATCTCTACACGCTTATCACAGAAGCCCTAGGCAGAGACAGACGTTTTGGAAGGAAAGCAGGGTTATTAATTAAGAATTTCAATGCCCACCCATCTTCATCAAATGATAACAGAGACTCTAAGGCCACAGATAAATATGATTCTCTGATTGCTTTTAGGGGAGGGTGGGGAGCAGGAAGATGGAGGCAGGCCTTGGGCTACACAGTCCAGGCTAACCTTGCCCCCCACAATTCTCCTACCTCCCCACCCCAGGAGCTGGGGCCACTCACCTTTGGTGCGTGCACACTCTTCGCACTCTTACCCACGTCGGCACTATCCAGAACATTCTGCTTTAAACTCTATGTGATGCATTTTTTGCACTGAACCGTATTTTCTGGGCCAGCAAAGGAGTCTGCTTCCTTATTAGCCTTTCTACCTTAGTGCTAAACTATGTTTAAATTATTTTCCTTGTTATTCTTTTCCAAATTCATTATGAAAAGCAAAAAAGAGAAACATAGATTCCACTGTTTAAAACCTGAATCGGGGTTGGGATTTAGCTCAGCGGTAGAGCGCTTGCCTAGGGCGCAAGGCCCAAGGTTGGTCCCCAGCTCTGAAAAAAGAAAAAAAAAAAAACCTGAATCGGCACTGCCATACCAGAAAAAATTACTTAATAAAAAGCTCAGTGTGCCAGACATTGTGGTTCCTGACTTTAATCCCAGCATTCAGAAGGCAGAGGCAGGAGGATTTCTGAATTTAAGGCCATCCTGGTCTCCCGGTCTAGAGTGAGTTCCAGGCCAGCAAAGACTACACAGAGAAATCCTATCTCAAAATTCTTCATGGTGGCAGACCTTAATGCACCCAAAGAAAACTTAAGTCACCCTTTGGTGTTAGTGTAGCACTTGGTTCTTGGACCCAATCACACATATTCAGATCTGTAGGTGCTCAAGTTCTCTATGATAAAATGCAGCGTTTGCACAGAATCATAATGTGTGAGTGTGTGAGTGTGCTAGGAAGACACAGACGAAAGGAAGAAAGGGAAAGGGAAAGGGGGGAGGGGGAAGGAGGAGAGAGGGGAAAGGCAGAAGAGGAGAGACTCTGTGTGTGTGTGTGTGTGTGTGTGTGTGTGTGTGTGTGTGTGCGCGCGCGCGCATGTGCGGGTGCGTATGTGCATGTAACAGAAAGACTCTTCCCATGCTACCCTCCTCTGGGCTCAGGCGGTTTCCCCACTAGGCCTCTTGAATTAACTGAGACAATAAGCCTACATCCAGCTCCATCACCTTACAATTGCTATTATAATGTAAGTGCTAAGTAAATAGTATCATTGCATTGTTTAATCCTTACAATAAAAAAAAATCTCTATATGTTACCTACAGAGTTGTTTTATCCCAAAATTCTGATTCTCAGTTGGGTGAGTCCGAGGTGTAGGATCACACAGAGGGCTGGCACTAGAGCGCACCTCTATGTACAGATGCCACAGAGGAGAGAGGGTGACTGAGCAGGACGGAAAGGGACGTGAACTTCCCACCCTTTTGCCAACTGCTCTCACACAGAAAACAAAAGCTTCATGCTACACTGTGCAATACCAGGCGCTGCTTCTAAAGCCGAACTGTGAGTTACGAAGCACGAGGGAGGATTTTTTACTATTTAGGAATTCCTAGTCACTCATCCCTCAGGAAGGCGACCCTTAATAGCTGATGGTGAAAATATGACACAACCTCATGAAATTACAGGTAAGATCAAATGCACAGTGCTGGGATTGTGCCTTAGGGTAGCTACAAAAAAGGGAACTTTTCTTGAAAACAATCAAACACTATTTTTGAAAAATCCTTAAGTTGTGAGCAGAAAAGCTTAGTGTCTGCAGAGACACTTCTGAGACGCTTTTTTTTTTTTAATTTATTTATTTTATGCATGTGCGTACATGGTCACTGTCTTCAGACACACCAGAAGAGAGCATCAGATCCCATTACAGATGGTTGTGAGCCACCATGTGGTTGCTGGGAATTGAACTCAGGACCTCTGGAAGAGCAGCAGTGCTCTTAACCACTGAGCCATCTCTCCAGCCCACATTTGCAATTTTTAACATTAACACCACCACAGGAAAGCTCTCACTAATAAAGAACTACTGTTCTTTTTTCTCCCATTTACACGATTCCCTTCTGCTATATTTTGTATATGATCTGTCCCCCAAAGGCTTCGTGCTAGATCCGGCTCAGTGTGGGCGTGGTGGCACTCAGGGTGGTGGGACCCTTAGGAGGCAGGCCTTATGCTGGGTGACAACACCATTGAGGCCATGGCCTGTGCAAGGTGCCAGTGTCCTGCAGTAAGTCTGTCCCGTGAACTGGTCATTTAAAAAGGAGAAGAGACCCTTACCTGATCTTTGGCTTCCTGTCTCGAGGTCTCAGCCATATACCTCTCCTACTGAAAACACTGCCCCTCAACCCAAGCTCCCTCAATGGAGTCTCCCAGTCTGTAATCTCCAGACTATAAATGATGAGAAAAGTAAACCTCTTTCTTTCAGTCGTCTTGGTAAGCCTCTCCCTCCCTGCTGAAGAGGAAGCTGACCTACGGTCGGTGATTGTACTGGTCCAGGCGGCTCCTCTGAACAGCAGCCTCCTCTCTGAGGGGATGCCTTTCACCCTGCAGACCCTGGCACACCTACCACAGGATCTGCAGCTGGATTTACAGCTCCTCCCTTCTTGATTTTCCCTTTGTTGTAGCATCCATGCCAGTTAATACGGCTCCAAAGACAAATAATAAAAATCCGAAGTTCCTCATCTGATCAGCTACTGATTTTACTCCAGTGCTGTGAGGAGCAACGGAATTCTCCACTAAGACTCGCTGTGTTCAGTACAGAGTCTGAGATCACATCTCACACTCCCAGGGATTCACTGCATTTTCATTTTCTTAGACTTTCAGGAGGTAGTTTGTAAGTCTGAAGGTTAAGTCTCAATTCTAACATTATGCTATAAACCTATGTTGGCTAAATAACCTTATAAAATCCACTGCATACTAGCGGTTTCCACTTTCCTATGCTAACAACAGAGTTTGTAAGGACGGACATAAAGGGGCTATTAGTTTACATTTTAGCTCATAAACACAATTTTGAGTTTTCATTTTCACAGTATGATAACTGGAAGCATTATTGATAACCTGATCGCTATAGCTGGTCTTCTAGTAGTTATGTCTTATTCAAAAGTTCTACATAACTCAGAGCGTAATGATAAATATCATTATTGCTTCCAGTGTATACTGACTCTCAGAGAAAGATAAAATATTTCAAATAAAACTACAATATCAAATACTAGATAAATGCTCAACAAACTGCTGACATTCAGAAATGTCACGGGATTTTTTTGAACTTCAACACCAAGAAACCTAAGCAGGAAGGACCAGGCCCACTTCCCACGGCACTAAGGTCCCACTTAAGTGAACGAAGTGGGCACCAGATGGACTTAAGAGAAGACCCTCTTCAAGTTGGTAACATCCATCTTAAAGAACAGCCCCTTCCATTATTACAAAATTATCCTTTTTTTTACTAAAAAAAGGGGAAAAAAGAAAAGGCTTTCTTGAACAGATCAATCACTAAGGTGCAGAAGGAACCCTGCACCAAGCAACCCTTCAATGCCATTTGGTACGAAGTTGCTTTGCCTCTCATATTTATATGGTAAAATGTTTTAGATATTCTTTTTTGTTATACTTTGCAATTTTAGATACAGGATCTTACTATGCAACCCAGGGTGGCTATGAACTCAAATTTCTCCTGCTTCACCTCTGAAAGGATCACAGGTGTCTCCATGACACCTGGCTATAATTCCAGTCTTCTAAGACATCCAATGGCTTTATAGTTTATAAAAATTAATTCAGCAAAAATTCAAAACTTTTCTAGCACTCGAACTTACAAAATGAAATAATGGTGGCTGTGACTTACCACGTTCTACGTTAAGTGGTGCTATACAGTCCGAGTAGTCAGTGGGTTTAAGACTCACACGTAAAGTCCGTTATTCCTTCCCTCCTTCCCTCCTTCCTTCCTTTATTTCTTTCTTTGTTTTTCTTTGTTTTCTGTGTAGCCCTGGCTGTCCTGGAGCTCACAGAGACCCACCTGCCTCTGCCTCCCCAGTGCTGGGAGGTGGCATTGCTGCCACCACACCACCTGGCCACAAGGAAATTCTTAATAAAAGATGGGATAGACTTTAGTTGTTATAGCCCAAGCATTATAAGGGCTGGTTTTCTCCTTTAAGCCTTAAGTTTCAAATCTAAAAATTTGTGTTTTCATTTTTCACCTGGCCATTTTGTAGAGTTTAGATAGTTCTGAAGGAGAAAACCGTGGGTAATTACAGGGAGAGGCCAAAAGTGGCCAACATGTTAGCATCAAGACTAGTGTTGGAAATCCATTACCTGTTCCACGTTTTGAAGGCGTTGCTGGCTCGTTTGAACAGATACCCTTCCATGACAATGCCATTTGCAGCGTCTACATTATACTCTAGCTTGGAATCATCACTGGAGAAATCCTAGACAAAAATACCACAGGAGTTCAGATGACTGTGTTCCCAGAAAGAGAAATTTATCTAAGGAAAAGAACTTTTAAAAAAAGTTTGGACTAAGACTTCCGTAAGAAAGGGAAGGGGGCGTGATAATGGAGACATGCCTCGGCACCTTAACGGTTCAGCCACTGCGGTAGAGCGGCTAAGACGATGACAGAGACACACTTACATAAAACATGGCGCAGGAGAGAGACTGTAAGAAAAGACCCCACACACACACAGACACACAGACACACACACACACAGACACACAGACACACAGACACACAGACACACAGACACACAGAGCAGCTGGTAATACTGGGTACAGCACTGTTGCTAGAATCTATGTGAGCATCTTCATGGCCTGTCTGTCAATTAGGAAGGACACTCAAAGGACACTGGAGAAGAAGAAAACTGGAACTGGTGGACAGAGCCAGGGCATGTGGTGCTCAGGAAAACCTGTGCTTTACTGCAGACCCCAGACCACTCAGCTAAGCTTGGTGAGTGGCAGGAGCTAAGGAAAGGCCTCCCCACTGAAACTGCAAGTGAGACCAGAACCGTTAACACCACCACCATTCAAGACTGCTCTAAAGGTCCCCGTGGACGAGATAATCTAAAACGGTGAGGGGCTGGAGGAAAAAGCACACTGCCCTGCTGTTAATCGTGGAGAGGACTCTGTACACAGAATGTTCTGAAGAACTCACTATCAAGAGCACTAACAAGACGGTTAGGATAAAATCAACCCTAATGTACCAGAGACAGGCAATGACTTTCTAAAGGGAGCATTTACGGAAGCATTTGCCATGTAAGTGTCTAGGAATAAACCCAACCACAGATATGTAAGAAAATCACAAAATCTTATGCAGATCATTAAAGAAAATACAAACAGCAGGTAGGATGAGACTGCGATGTTGTACACAGTATTATATACCAAGCACCTGCTTTCTCACAGGTCCAACATAACCTCGAAATTAAAAAAAAAAAAATTACTACTGTGTGTATCCGAGGGGAGGACTAGCAAACCCCACGGTACTCATTGAGGTCCAAGGATAGGCTTGTTTCGGTGACTGAACCAGGCTCCAGGTTTATGTGCTGAGCACTTTACCTACTGGGCCATCTTCCCAGTGCCTCAAAAGCTCGTTACAAACAAACTTGCTCCTGACGTCTGTATGTCTACAAGACTCAGTCTGCAAAAGGAGAAAACACAGATGGAAGCCTCGCTTCCCAGGCACGTGGAGCTGGAAAGCTGGGGACAATCAGACAACAATGTGTGACATAATTAAGCCAAGAGGTCAGTGGGGTGGAAGAGACAGCCCAGAGGCTGGGACAGAAGGTGTCACACGACATCAGAGGAAGAGGGCTATATTAACTAAAGATCAACACGATACTGATACAAGGAAAGTAACTCTCTACCCAGTACCTCACAGGAACCCAGCTGCACATGAATTAAAGGGCTAACGCTTGCCTGTCAGACAGGATGCCTGAGCTCAGTCTCCAGCAAAGACAAGCGTGAAAAGCAAACGTACGTGGGAGAGGTAGTCGTGATCTTGTACTGGGAAAAAAAGCACCAGACACAGGGCTGAAAACCACGAAAATCTAAACCACACATATCTACGGTATATGAAGAACTTGGTCACCAATTAGAAGGCCTGGCAGTAGGAACATGAAAAGCAAATAAACATTAAACAAGTCATGTATAGACACGATTCACTAGTCACTAGTGGTGCATAATTTAAACCAGTGAGATGTCCATGTCCACAGTGCAACAGTGAGGACAACGAGAACCCTCACTGCTGCCCACCAGCATGCTCACCTCGCAGGGCACGCACGCACGAGTGCGCGCGCACACACACACACACACACACACACACACACACACACACACACTGGTACCATAGCTCGACCCCATTAGCATGTACATATATCTAAAGACAAGATATGTGAAGGCACAGGCAGGACATAGAGGGGCGCTCACGGCAGCACTGTTCCTCACATTGATCAATGTTAATTGTTAGAACACCTTAAAACATTTAACAGAAAAGCTTTCCCTTAAACTTTAATTGACTAGATTTTTTTTGTTTTTACCTGTAATGCAGCCTGGGTCAGCATTTAGGGGCAGAGAAAGTATTTACAATAAGCAAAAACAGCATTATTTTCTTAAAGAAAAACAGTTGTATATTGTTTAAAGTCAAATAATCTCAGATTTAATAATTTAGCAGCCTGAGGCTAAATATATATTGAATTTAACCAACAACATATTTCTTTAAGTATAATTTGTCATTTTACCAAAAAATGACTGAATCTACTTTTATCATTCGATAGTAATGCCATTAAAACAAGCTAGTCATCAAAATACCGTGCTGTATACCCTAAACAGAAAGGGCCAGCTGCAGTCACAGCTGTAACCCCAGAACTCTGGAGGCTGGGGCAATGGATCAGGAGTTCAGGGCCTGAGACACAAAGCAAGACTCTTGGGAAGAGAGAGGGACAGCAGGAGAAAAAGAGCAGGTCATGAAGACCTGAAGGTGGGATGGTGGCACACGGGGGTAATCCTAGGCACGCAGGAGGCAGGGGTGGAAGGGCCATGGACTGGAAGCTAGGCTGGGCAGTACAAAGAGCATGTCTTTGTTTTAGACAGGGTCTCTCTGTGTAGCCCTGGATGTCTTAGAACTCCTCTGAAGACCAGGCTGGCCTCGAACTCATAAACCTGCCTGCCTCTGCCTCCTGAGTGCTGGGATTAAATGCCTGTGCCACCACTGCGGGCTTGAAAGAAAGCAGGGCAGTGGCTTCATCCTATAATAACTAAAAGTAACTGATTTAAAGATGGCTGAAGAGCAACTCTTTCCTTTTCTAAATGTTACTTCTCTTTGAGAATGAATAATCCATTAATTATGGTTTTATATACTTGCAACTGATTTTGCTTTCATTTTTTCCCCATCTTCTATGTCAGATCCAATCTGAGTAATCTATAATCAAAGATGCCTGGATTCCTTATCATCAGGGGGGCAGATTCTCACAGCACGCACAAGTTTTATATGAGTATATTCCATTCCTAATGCGCCTTTCATGCTCGATTACAGCACGGATACACCTCAGACTATCTAAGATAAAATACTATTATCAGGCTATGCTCTGGACATACAAGCTCAACTCCTACATGAAGAAATGAATACAAATTCACTATTGAATTCTCATTTTAAAAACATTTGTCAAAAAATGGTCTAGCTAGGCTTAGGCAATTCAACAAGCAATGAGGGTTCAAAAGTAGGTGCTGAGCAGCCCTGGAGTGGCTGCAGCAGGGGGTCAGTGAGAGAGAGAGAGACAGACAGACAGAGACAGACAGAAAGAGAGACAGAGGGAGGGAGAAAGAAGAGGAAGGAGAAGGATATGCACACATTCTCTATGTCTCTCTGTCTCTCCCTCTTGCTCACTCACACGCATACATGTGCAAACACTTTGGCAGGAGGCTGTCAGTATCCTAAATGAAACCAGGAATAATATTTAAAATGTTACCGGCGCAACCTTTAGTTAAGCTCCTGACAGGTTAAGAATACTTATAAACTGGTTCAAGACCGCAGCCTGCTAATGTTTTGATCTGAAGAGATAATGGAGTGCACACGTTAATATCTGAAACACTTCACTTCTCACAGGAAGGATTTACTGCAACAAGCAATGGGTGGGGGGGTTCTGGGTAACAAGGCTGGCTGGCCCACACTACTGTCCCTGTGAGTGGAAATCAACCTATTGCTCTCACGTACCTTCTGCTGGATCGTAGAATGTTTTTGCTCCATTTCTCTTTTCTCCTTTGCTGCATCCACAACCAGTCGATCCAACTAAGGGAAGAAAAAAATTATAGGCTTAAAATTTAAAAAAAAAAAAAAGGGATTTTTTTAAACCATATTCCAAGGCATTTTAGAGATAAGCATAAATCACTTGATTAAAGCTAACCTAAAACAGCATTTTTAGCTAAACCTTCCAGTAGAAATTCACAGTTTTCTATATTAACTCTTTTTTGAGAAAGCCCGTATCTTAGGGAGAAAAGGCTTCCAAGCAGGGCTCGCCTTGAGCATTCCAAGGGTGCGTGTTCCATCCTTGAAGGACAGGGACGTGAACCTACAGAGCCTATGATCTACTCACAAGATGCTGGCTGCTGCAGATAAGGCAAAAACAAAACAAAAGAACGCACACATAAAAACAGGACTTCCCCCTTCTCAACAATACCAAAAGGCAGTGCGGCTGGCTACACTAAACAGGGCGAGGGTCACAAGTGCACATCAACAGCGGCACCCACCAGTAGCCACACATCATGTTTCCAACTTGTCTTCCCTGTGTTATAATCTAATCTAAGAGGTAGACTGAGTAACTGGCCAAATAAGTAAAACACAGCGGGAGCGAGGGAGGTAGCAAGCTTGCTTGAGCCCAGGAATTAAGACCAGACTGGTCAACACAGTGAGGCCCTGCTTATAAAGGTTAAATTAAAAAAAATAATAAAAGAATATCAATCCCATGGTTCTAGAGTTTTTACCTACTAACTCAGCTACTAAGATCATCCTACTTGGCCACAGACTCGTAAGAGAGTAAAGAGGGTCTGACCCTCCCATCAGGCCTGGGTCGCAGGTCTTGGCTGCATGTTTCCACACCATCCTGCCCTCTCCTGGGGTACAAAAACTTGGCTCGTCCCATTATCTATTTTCTCCTCTTCCCTGATACCTAATTCTACCAGATCACTTTCTGACACCCTTGCCATGAGTGAGCGGCTCAGACGGACACAGGATGTGCCTGCCGTTCCTAGGGACTGTCCTGCAGCAGACAAGCTGTGTCTTTCTCCTCCCTCTCTTCCTTCTGCTGGCTGGGGTCTGAGATGATGGAAAGTCGCCTGGGAGGACACAGCAAGCCTAGGCGCGCAGTGCAAATGGCCTAAGACCACGCTTCCGACCTTACGGATGTCCTTGTGTCCTCAGTGTGAGCTGCACACAGATCCAACCTCAGCTGACATACACACAGAGCCATCTGGCACAGAGATGAACAATGGCCCAGTGCAAGGGACAGGAAATCACTGTGCGTGTCGTCCCTAGGGCATGCTGCACAGAACCCACCTTCCATCCGGTCTTCTGCCCTCCCCAGACACTTTGATCACTGGGTGGTATCCCATTCCACTCTTACCCTTTCTCCATCCCCTAAAGTCTGTTTTTTCTTTATCCCAAGAAAAACTTCCAGATTAATCCTATTGTTTCTAAAGCTCGGTGGTTCATCACTCAGTAAAAAGCAGGCTGGAGGGACCCAGGCCATGTTATGGTAAGGCACATGCACGGCACGTACAGGTCCCTGGGTCTGAGACACAGTTCCACGAAGAGAGGGGGGCGGGGAAGACGCCTTTGTGAAATAATGATACTAAATGGTCTTGGGAGCTCCAGGATCCTAAGACACTAGACTTTCATTACCCTAGGAGTCAATATAAATTTTTTGAAAATAAAAAAGAGCAAAGTCCTAAATAAAAGGACAGTGACTCCATTATTCAAGTTTAAAAAGTAAAGGACTAAGTCCTGCTACTTGGACTATAAAAAGCAGATGTGTGTATCTCAGTGTGCCTCAGTGCCCTCCCCCACCCCAGTGCCAGGATCGGGTGTGCACCGCTCCTGACAGGAGAGCTGTTTTAAGCCTCTTTCTCAGTTCCCTCATGCTCACTACGAGAAGCATTTTTACCTTTAAGTTCATTTTTGGTTGAACATTCAATCCACATGTAAATGTCCTGCAGTGTCAAAGTCCTTATGAAGTAAGTGAGAAGCTGGATTCCCGATATGTTAAACATCCTCCAAGACAGAAATGTCAGCAAACAGTACAGAACTGAGAGACCCAGGTCGAGAGATTACCTGTGCGCCAAGATCTTTCATGTAGGGCCCAAGCTCACTGAACAGGTCATACCCTTGATGGAAGAAGGCCAGATGTGCATACATGAAGGACAGCATCTAGGGAGAGAGGGGCTTCAGATCCACTGCAAGAAGCTTCAGAAAGCTTGCATCCACACCTTTAAAGGCCACTCCACAAGACCCCAAAGCATCAAACCTACTTAAAACTGAGTTTCTTGAGGCCTTCACCAATATTTGCAAAGACAAAGAGAAAACAGTGTCTGTAAGAGAAATGCCCAGTGGTCTCACATTTACACCTAACTAAAGATTACACAGGGAATTTA
The DNA here is from genome assembly GCF_011064425.1 of Rattus rattus. Taxonomy (NCBI): domain Eukaryota; kingdom Metazoa; phylum Chordata; class Mammalia; order Rodentia; family Muridae; genus Rattus; species Rattus rattus. The sequence goes on from NC_046157.1 coordinate 16,046,498, forward strand.
AGTAATATTCTCAGGGGCATCACTGTCTTACGAGAAATCCTTAAGTCCATTAGGAAATGTCAGTGTGGTCTTCCCTAAGCAAAAAAAGAGGTGAAATGAGAAAATGTGGAGTCCCCAATAGTAGCAAACACAGCCTGCTGGGGTCCCCAGGCCCCAGTGAGCTGCGGGAACTCTCAGTTGTTCATTTTCCTAAGAAATATAAGCCAGTGTGGTCAACATAGACTTTCCTCTTGTTAAAAACATATTTATTTGCTGGTTTATGTGCTGTGTGTGTACATATTCGCAGCCGCCTGGGGGCGGGTGGAGGTGAGAGGACGGCCTGCGGGAAGGATCGGTTCTCTGAGGCTGGACTCAGGACACCAGGCTTGGCCAGGGTCTTCCTGTGCTGAGACACCTCGCTGGCCCTGGAAATTCTTCACATCTATTCCACAATCCAAAGCTGACATAAGGACTGGGGTGGGTCCCCAGCTATATTTTATTAATCCCCAAAAGAAAAGGCACCCTAGCCTTTTTTATTAGTTACATTTTACATGAGAAGGAATTATATAATTAAGTGCGTGCAAAGACTCTCCTAAGACCTGTTTTATTTTTAGCAAGAACAGACATCTGTTTAATATTCTGAAAACTAAAGTAGGCCATAAGACTGTTAACACCAAAGAATCCTCTAAAAACACTGTTATCAAAATAGAAACCAGTTAAACAAAATTCAAAGATTAATGATTAAAAACTCACTCATATAAAAATTACTATAGCATTAGAAAACGGTAATAGTTATACAACTGTGGCAAAGATTTTAAACCACTGAATTATAAGAAGGAAGAAATAGTGATTATATAAAAATGTAAAACATATGGACACATCAAATGCACATCTGGCTTATCAAGGACCAAGTGATAAACCAGGACACAGTAAAGGGTCAGTGATCTGAATCTGTAAACGATACCACAAACCAGTATAAAAATGAAGGCTCCCGAAGCGGCCCAGAAAATACATGGGGAAATGATCAAACTCCTCACTAACAAAATGCAAATTCAACAAAGAAATCCCATTTTTGCCTATCAGACCACTGGGCAAGTGAGGAGGCCGGACAGTAGGGCTCACGTCTGTAGAGAACGGCTATTCTCACACACTGTCGATGAGAACGTCGATAGGCCTTGAAACGTGGTAGTATTTTTAAAAAGCCTTTTCCACATTTGAAAACTCTGATGGGGATGGCAAGACAGCTCAGTAAAGATGGCCCTAGTCCTGACATGCTGAGTTCAAGCCCCTTCCCCCACAGTGGAAAGGAGAACCTACTTCCACAACTTGTCCTCTGACCCCTACGTGTCCACCGTGGGGGACACACAAAAAAAAAAAAAAAAAAGTAAATAATACCTCTTTAACTAAGTAGCATCTTGTCTATAAACGCAAATAAAGCAATAATCAGGTCCTTAGGACGATCATCATTACAAGGAGATGTTTTTAATGTGAAAAACATGAAGAACTGCTTAAATATCCATTAAGGATGATAAACTGTAGTATATTCAAGGCCAGCCAGCTTGGACCTGCAAATTTTACACCTCTTTATAGATGGCTCATGAGCCAAGAATCGCTTTCAACTTTTTAAAGAATTGCTTTTAATCTTTTAGATGATGGAATAAAACTTTTAAAACAAAAATGTAAAAATTATATGAAATTCAAACTTCTGTGCTCACACATCAAGTTTTACTGAAACCAGCCAAGCCCAGTCATTTGCGTACAGGCAGGCGGGCAGGTTCAGTACAAGGACACGGTGAGTACGACAGGCCACAGGGCTGCAGACCCACCGCATTCACCAGCAGTGCCCTTTCTTTCTTGTCTATGCAAACGGCAGAGTTCCGGTTGCCCACAGAGGCCATGGTAAGGCATACCCGAAGTCTCCACTACTGGCTGTCTGGACAACATGGCTGGGGAGAGGTGCCCTCTGCTATAAAACGGGTGCATGATACCACAGAGTGGAATGCAGTGTTAGGACAGAGCAAGGTGGAGACAAGGCCTGGGCAGCTTGAACAGCAACTGAGAACAAAACTGCTCCAGCCAAATGAAGAGAAATCCCCCTGAAGCTTCTCACTGAGAAAGGGCACAATGTACAGCCTACCCTCCTCAGAGAGCAAGCAAAATCTCACTGTCACCGTAGATCAAAAAGGTCCGAGGAGGGGCTGGAAAGATGGCTGAACGGTTTAGAGCAGAGGACTTGGCTTAGCTCTCAGCACCCACCTGGTACTCACAAGTGTCCAACAGCACCTTCAGTTCCAGAGGATCTGACGCCCTCGTCTGACCTCCGGGGGCACCAGGCATACACATTATACATATGCATGTGTGTAAAAGGTTCATGTATATAATAAATAAATCTTAAAAAAATATTTTTAAAAAAGAAACTTGGGGCCAGACAGATGCTCTTCTGAAGGTCCTGAGTTCAAATCCCAGCACCTACATGGCAGCTCACAACCGTTTGATGCCATCTTCTGGTGTACAGATGTATATGCAAGCAAAGTACCCATATACATTAAATAAGTAAATAAATCTTTAAAGAAGAAACTTTCAAAAAGCAAATACAATTAAAGAGAAAATTCAAACTGGTAATCATATTTCCTAAGTTTCAAAATAATCCTGAAATATTCTTACTGGTTCCAGCCACCACTTCCACCTACTTTCAAAAAGCAGTAGGTATCTAGAGCACATGAAATATTGCATTGGAATGACAGAGAGTGGGGAGCACACAGTGGGCATGTCTTTGGGAAGCAGGCCATAGGTTAGCAGAACAGACACAGAACGGGCTGTACCTTGAAGCAGATGGCACAGGAAAGAGAAATGCTAACAACAAGAGCCCCTGGACAGGGTGTTATATGGGGGCTACAGGCGCACACAGACAGTCACAGGGAGCAGCATTCATTAACATCTTACTGATTTCAGGATTTCCGATCTCCTTTTTGATTGAAGCACGTTAATCTGAGGGAAAATACACTTGGTTAGTCATTCACGGATTACACTAATGCAGAACACGAGATTCTAAACACGCTTGTCCTAACGATCCCAATACAAAGGAAATCAGAGCTGGTGTCTGTCTTCTGGCTTAAAGGAGCTAGGACAAGCAAAGCAGTGAGCACTCAGCCACACTCACACTCAGTGAATAAACACTGAGCGCTCAGATTACAGCATCCTCACGGAGCGCCTCTGCCACATGAGTGTGCGACACGGCCTCTTCCTCCACCCTCCTCAGCTACTTGAAGATCAAGGTTCAACCACAGCGTTGGTGCAAATCCTCACCATTTGCCACTTTCCGTCTTCTCTGGGCTGCCTCTGCTTCCCTTCTTGGCTTCCTACAGTCCCTTCTCCACACAGGTACCAGAGTGATTTATGTCTAGGGTTAAATCCTGCGACCTCCTACCATTTCCAACACAGGCCCACTGTGCCGCCCTCCGGGGCAGAAGTCTAGTCTTCTGCTGCTCTGCCCTGAACGTTTTCCCAACAGCACCCATCACTATCCCGCAGATGCCTCTGTACTGGCTGGTCCACCTCCATGTCTGGAGGTTCTGCCCTCACGGCTTAAGATGCTCTTAAGTACTTAGGCCTTCAACTGACAAACGCCTTCTTTTACCTGACTCACTATCTACTGTATCAATCCTACTTACTGATAGTATTTATAACTACTTCTCTTGGTTTTTGTTTGTTTGTTTAGACAGGGTTTCACCATGTAGCCTGGGTGTCCTGGAACTCACTTTGTAGACCAGGCTACCTGGAACTCACCAGATCCCCCTGCCTCTGCCTCCCAGCACTTACTTTGTGTTTTCTTCCTCTGCCTTTCCCCCAGCTGAAGTATAAGCCCTGTGAGACTGGGAGCTTATTCTCAGTCCCCGCCCCAAAGCAGAACACAGACAGCACACCATAAGTGTATGTAAAGTAATGCACTTAAGTATTTTAATTATGATCGACTTATCAAAACAGCAGCACATTCTGAGCTTTCCCAGGAGTAGGGTTGAAGCTCAGTGGGCAGAGTGTTTGTCTGCAAGTTCAGAGCCCTGCATTCGATCCCTCCCACTGCCCAAACCGGGAGTCAACAGAGGCAGGAGGATGGGGTGTAAGGTTATCCTTGGCCAGGCAGTGAGTTGGAGGTAGGAGGGCAGGCCCTTAACTGTGTCTTTTGCAACTGTAGAAATTCCTGACAAGTATTTTCATCTGTTCTTAAAAACTGCTTATTTGCATAAAATGGTGATGCAAAAGAGTCTCTTCACGACTTGTTAAGATTGCTAAAAGATTACAGAACATTTTCCAAATGTCTTCCTCACTGAACTCTTGGTCTACTGTAAGGGGATTTTAAAACACAGTCTTAAAAACAAGAACAGACCCAGAAAAATCTAAATCCAACTCTCTTCCTTACTGCTGGTTTCTTCCGCTGTTCGCTCAGCTCTGAGGAGCATGGGGAACCCCACCCTTGTCCCTCCCCCTTCCCCTCCCCCACTCACGCTCAGACTTAGGCTCATGCTGCCTTCTGTATTTGGAAATTTAAAGAAAATAAAAGTTCACACTCATGGAGAAGGGTAAATCCAAATACACACAGGAGCCGAAATGCCTTACGCTTTTGGGTAGCTGTTACCTATTATTCTCTAACACAGCCACGTTTGCAAAAAAAAAAAAAAAAAAAAAAAAATAAAATGATCCAAGAATTCCCATGAGACATACAAACTCATAGTTAGAAGGGAGTGAGCACGGAAGCCATCTTAGTACTGTCAGATGACCTCTCAGGAAATACATAATTACTATGTTTAAGTTTGAAAATAATGGATATTTTAGCTAAACACCATTACACATAAAATCCATAGCATTACATCACTCACTCTTCAAAAAAAAACAAAAATCGTGTACCACCTATTGTCCAACCACCGGATAAAAGCTAGAGACATATTCTATTGTAGAAATAGAGGACTCAGATTACGAGCATGTGGTGTGCAAGCATGAGGACTTGAGTTCAATCCCCAGAACCCTGGTGGAAAAAGCTAGTATGTTGGCACGTGATTAAAATCTCTGCCCTGGAGAAGGAAAGAGAGCAAGGTTCCTGGAGCTTGCCAGTTAGCAGACCTACCCTAGCTCCCGGCATGTGTCAAAAAAAAAAGAAAAGATAGATATGGACATCTCCATGGCAACCGAATTTGCCCTCTTTCTGCTTTCATATGTGCACCTGTGCTGTCCTTCTAGGCACAAGCAGCAGAGCTCAATCCTAGAACTTACACCAGAAATGCATGGTAAGGAGTGTTTGCAATCCCAAAGACAGACAGAAATAAGGATCACAGGACCCTGCTGGACAGCCAGGCTGGACCAGCTGATGAGCTGCAAGACAATAGGGACCCTGTCGGAAGCAGGTGGAGAGCACCCCTGAGGATGACATCTGAGGTGCCCAGCCTCACACACATGCACACCAACAGCTAAGTAACACATTTACAGGAAATGTGAGTGTGGTGTTCAGAAGTAAGCGATGGCAGCACAGACATGGGAGAGGAGATGATGATCCGTCCGTCTGTCTGGAGACAGAAAATGACCTGGTATTGGGGTCAAGAACGGACAGTGTTGAACACCTTGGATAGAGAGGTAAGGACGGGAGAGGCGGTGTAGGGAGGACAGACTTCAGACAGAGGTCAAGAGGGACTCCCCAGATGTCCTGTTGGCTAAACACAATCACTTAAAACAAGGAGACTATCTCAACAGAACTCACATTTTAAGCTGTCACAGGCATGAAGAGATGAGGTCACACAGACAGGGGGAAAAAGACAGAAACCATTTTGGAGAATGATGTATGCCTATGTGTGACACGTGACGGTGAGGAATTTCTGTGGAAAACAGGTTCTGTCAAAGGACATGAAGGAAATGTCCGAGAGTCAGGAACCGAGCCGAGCACGGCCTATGAGGGAGTCAGAGAGGAGCAAAGGTGGAGGACAAGACAACCAAGGGGGAGCCATGGCGGCGGCATCCCAGGGGGACAGGGAAGGCGTGCAGGCTAACGACTAAACCACAGAGCTGTGTGTGAGCCACTCCAGCGCGGCTCACAGAGGGCTGTGGGCTCACTGCAGTAGGGGGGGCAGGAACGGGAACAGCAGGAAACAGAGGGCACCATCATGGAAGCCTGAAGAGGGGCAGAGGGAGCGTTACTTCTATAGAAAAGGAAAAAAAGAAACTTTTTACTTACAACATGAATGTACTTAAAACCAAGACTTCAAATTAGCTTCCTGTTCTGCTCGGATCATTTTTAATCACTAATAAACGCACTCCATATGCATTATCATGAAGTCAATAATCCTTGAGGACACTGCTGTGATTTTATAAAGAAAAGATGGTGCCCCGTACCTTAAAACGTCTACGCTCTGACCTGCACGACACTAAAATCATACTGAGCATGTGCTCACGTTCTGCATATGTCCGAGGCCCTCGGGAGCCTAAGCTGTAGAGTAAGCTTTAGTGGCTGTCGGAATCCACTCAGTGAAGAATCAGAAGTGTGGCAAAGATACCTTACAGGGCCTGCAAGACGCTCAGTGGGACAAGGCACCTGCATCCCTGGGGATGACATGGTAAAAGAACAAGTTCCCGAAAGCTGTCCTTGGACATCCACACATACATACACACACACGCACACGCGCGCACACACACACACACACACACACACACACACACACACACACACACGCTGAAATGCTGGCAATGGACTCTGAAGAAAGACGTAATGAATGTTAGGCTTAGGGATCCTCATGACAAATTTCTGTGCAGTTTTAGCCGTGGCTTCTGACTCAATAGCTAGGTCCTTCTAACAAGGACCAGGGCCCTCAGAGGACGATCCAGCACTGGGAGCAGTGGTGTCAGTGGCACCAGCACAGCCTTGTCACTGTGCTTTTGTCTCCAGCCTCCAAAGGCAGTCACCCCTCCAAGGGACTCTGAATTTCACCTTCAAAAGCAGCTGACAAACTCCAGAAACTCACTAACTTGGACAGTTAGTGAGGCAGATACCACTAAAGACAAGTGGAGCACACACGTTCACGTTGCCAGGAAAAATTAGCACCGTTTAAACCTGATGCTCAGATAGCAACTAAAGAGAAACAGGAACAACGCTTCAGAGTAAGATATGGGAAGATAAGACATCTAAATATACACAGTGTGTGTGCGCATGTGTGTGTGTGTGTGTGTGTACGTGTGTGTGTGCATGTGTGTGCGCGTGTGCATGTGTGTGTGCATGTGTGTGTGTACATATGTGTGTGTGCGTGCACGCACGTGTGAGGGCGCACGCGCACGCATGTGTACTGCATATGTGCGCTCGCATAGCACGCACAAAAACAGACAGGTGAAAGTGTTCCGTAAAATGTCATGTTTCCCACTGGAGGTAAAAATACCCAGCACTCTGAAGATTGAGGCAGGAAGATGGTATCAAGTTGAGAGTAGTATAGGCTACACGGTGAGTCTGAGGCTAACCTGGGCTACATACATACTGAAGACCAGCAAAGACTACCCAATGAGTTTAAAGGCCAGCCTAAGCTACCTCAAAAAAACATTAAATCAAATAAAAAGCATACTTTACTCGTTCTAGTACGACTACCCAAAGGAGCCTGCCAGAAAGCTGCCCCCGGAAGCCGTGAGGAGACGGGGTACCTGCAGGACATAGTCGAGCGCTATGTGCCGGAAGCACTTCCGCGTGGCCGTGAGAATGTTTGCAGCCTCTTCAACCTCGTGCTGCTTGTTTCTTTGAACTTGGGCGTTTTTTACTAGAGCGTTTTCCTTTTCTTCACTGACTTTTTCAAATTGTTTCTTGGCATCTTTAAATTTTCTAAGATCTCTAAAAAATAAAAATTTAGTGAAAGTTTTTTCAAAATAATCTTAGAATTTAACCACAGCCACTTCCCCTTCCATGCTCCATCAGACACTGGCAGTCACCGCTAACCCATCCTTCCGAAAGTCCTAGTTGTCACTTACCTGAGAAGTCTGGGCAAAGGAAGTTCAGAGCTAGGATTGTGACTTGGGAATATTTATATAGACTTTGAGTTTCCACCTTAATCCAAAACTCAAAGATAAAAGCTCAAAAGGTTTCAGATTTGGACTATTTTAGACTTTTTTTTTTTTTTTTTGGAGACAGGGTCTCTGTTTAGCCCAGGCTGTCCTGGAACTTACTCTGTGGACCAGGTTGGCCTTGAACTCACAGAGATCCATCCTCCTGCTTCTGCCTCTCAAGCACTAGGATTAAAGGTGTACACCACTAGAGCTAGGATGTTTTAGATTTCTAATTTTTGGCTTATAGGACTGATCATTCTGTGTATATAAATCCTTATAAAGTGAGTTAATGTTTCATTATGTAAATCTGTATGACTCAAAATGGAAATAATGATAAAATTAATCTAACAGAAAGATAATTTTCTAAAGATAGATTCAAACATGCACATGGTTTAACCATGACACTGTTTTTTTTAAACACCAGTGTGTGTATGTGTGTGACTTCCTACAGAGAAATACAGATTTGAGTGGCCTTTCCCGAAGATTAAAATTCATTTACCTTCCAAATAAATCCTACGGCCCTGAGAGGTATTTTAAAACATACTTTTGATTTAAAAAACTCAGCCCACCTCAGGGGCAGCACACCTACACTATAACTCTAGGAGGGAGGGCTGTTAGCGCCAGGCCAGCTGGGCTATAGAGCAGGATTCTGTCTCAAAACACAGAAAGAAAGAAAAGATAAGAGGAGAGGAGAGGACAGGAGAGGAGAGGAGAGGAGAGGAGAGGAGAGGAGATAAAAGAAGGGAGGAGAAATGACCTCTTGTTAGAAGGAATTTGTCAAAACACAAAGAATAAAATGAGGTCTTTGAGCACACATGTTCACACGGGTGTAAGGAGCTGGCCCAGTGGAGGCAGAGACAGGCCTTGTCTGAGAAGATGGAGCCCTGGCTCTCGCATGCCCGATCATGTGACACCTCTCTGCCACTCCTTCTACAGGAAGCTCACAAAATAAGCTCAAGACAGATGGTTTTAATTATAACAGATACATCTTTAAAACTATAATTTCTAAAACATTCCAAAGTTTTTAATGTGTGTATCTAAGAGTTGAAGCATTGTGAAGTACCTTGTAAAAGCTGCTGGGACACATCTTGTGGGACAGTCTAATGAATGGGCAGGACTGCGGATCCGAAGCAGAGCCCTTGCTTAACATGGAAGGATGGGGGCGGGGGGAGACCCACCCACAGTGCTGTCTGAAAAACCCCAAACCCAAAAAACTACCCACAGCAACAGATAATGTGTGACCCTGCTCCTGGTAGTATAATGCCCTCATTTATCTTTAATATTGTGTCTGAATTAACCTGATACTTGCATAAACTCTCAGCTGCAAACTGTAGGAGAAAGGCTAGATTAACGTGGAAAAGAAGAACTTGTCAGGTTTGAACTTAATTTTTTTTTCAGTTTTATTTCATATGTAAGCACGAGGCATCTCTTCCAAAGCATCGCAGGTAGGAGCACACTCTCTTATCTATTACACCATCTTCCTTCAAAGAAAACACCACATCGAGACTAGACAACCAAGCTTCAAATACACTAAGTATTTCAACCGCCCTTGGGGCTTTCAAATTACATTTTTATCTGCACTGAGAAAACTTTCTGGACTCCCATATGCTCAAGGTGAATCCGATTCCCTTACAGACGCAGAAATGAAACACGTTTTACAAAGCAAACATGCCAGTATTTGAGACCCATAATTTTCTTTTAGCATCTTTAGCCATAGCCGGGCCACGCCCCCACCCCGCCCATCCCCGCCCCCACCCCAATCCACGCCCCCCACAGCGGCGGGCTCGTTATTCCCCACCCACCACCCACAGCACCTCTTAAGGACAGCTGACTTACTCTTTGACAAAGTTCTGAAGCTGGGCCTTAATTGATCTCTGAGTTTGGTCAAACAGAATCTACAAAGTAAAACACAACAGTGAATGTTAGAGAGAAAATGGAAGGTAAAAACCACATCGCCTAGCCAACACCCCTATTCCGATGACACCTTGTTTCTTATTGACAACCAGGAAACAAAGTGACAACGAACTTGAAGCCAGTTTTAAGCCAATTCTACAAGCCTCAAAAATAACTTGCTTTTCCTCACTACAGAAAAGAAACCATTTCAATTCTTCAGACTTTGGGAGACAACCCAACGGCGATGCAAACTCCTCTCTCTCCACGCCAGCTGAGGACAGCAGCACTGCCAGAGCCCAGCCAAGAGTTTCCACTGGGAAGACTTGGGAACATAAACAATGGATGTATTGAGTTCCAGTCAGCACTACTCAGTCCTGCCGGTCAAAGCACAGCTTTGAGTAGAGAGAAGAAAAAAATCTCATTCCTCAAAACCGCTTCACCCAGGTGTTACGGTACCCAGCACTGATGCTTCACCACAGAAATTCTTTCAGAACTCCAAGTGCTTTCAGAATTTTCAGAATGACTTCAAATTCTGGGTTTGAAAATGAGGTTGGGGAAACAATACACAAAACAGACACACACACACACACACACACACACACACACACACACACAAACCTTATGAATAATCCTAATTTAAAACACTACCACACCTGCCTAATTTGCTTCCAGAAAATGTTTTTTCCTTGCATCCTATTAAACATAAGCAACAGAAAAAAACTATAGAAATCAAAATGGAGCTAAATAGACAATTGCTAAAGAAAAAGAAACCAATAAAATGGAAACACGGTTCTTTTGAGATTATAAAATGGAAGTGCAGGGCGAAGGCTGTGACCAGAAGATAGAAAGGGAGCAGCCATCGGGCGGTTTCCAGGCTGCTCAGTAAAGTGTCCCTAAAGCAAGGCAGGCGCAACTGCAGGAGGAGGCCGGGCGCAGTGACTGGATGCAGTCAGTTAAGTTATCTGACCAGTAGCTGCTACCCTAGAGCCCAGGCTCTGCTGGCAACCAAATGCCACCCAGGCAGCTTTACAGGGAAGGGATGCTATGATGGAACCTGCAAGGTGGCCACTGTCTCAGACCCAGCTCTCTTCAGTGACACGTATGACGCTGTGGCAGGCTCAGAACTCTCTTGTTTCCCTCGTCTGAAGGAAGAGGGCTGTACAAACAGCTATCCAGCCAAAGTGATGAAGGGAAACAAAAAGTCACAGTGCTGGCCACTTAGGAGGCAGGGAATGGCCTTACCATAGATAGATATTAAAAGGATAGCGTGTGTGGTCGGGAACTAATTATAAGCCTAAAATCAACAGAAAAAGGAGCACTTTTTTTTTTTTTTTTTTTTTTTTTTTTTTTTTTTTTTTTTTCGGGGCTGGGGACTGAACCCGGGGCCTTTGTTTTCCTTGGCAAGCCCCCTCCCCCGGGGCCAAATCCCCAACCCCAAAAAGGAGCACTCTTGCTTTTGAAACATAAAATCCACCAAAGCTCACTAAAAAGAAACCGATAACTAGCAGACTTAGGATTTAAAATCTTCATTTCTCATAAGGTCCAGCTGGGCTTGGATGGTGCCCAGCAACCCAAACCAATAACCGCTTCCTATTTACCTGGACAGGACCTGGGCTCGCAGAAACACCCAGAGGTGAGTTCCCACAGCAGCTGTGCTCACCACTGCTGAAAATGCAAACAACCTGAATGCCCCTCACCATGAAATGGAAAAACATTAAGACAGCAATAAAAGGGAACATCTCGTAATGCACACAAACAGAGGAATCTCGTAGGTAAATAAATCCTACTCACGACACCTCACAGGCTACGGTTTATACGGTGTTTAGGGAAAAGCAAAACTATAGGTGTAGAAAAGAGGTCAGCCATTTCCAGTGGAGATGAGAGAGGGCAGCTGACAGGAGCTGGGGAGGGGCTGACAGGGGCTGCAGTTATCCTCACCTTAGTGACACAAACACACACAGTCAAGACCTCTAAAGCTCTATGCCACAAGAGATCAGCTTTCATACATGTAAATTAAAAATAACAAAACATGTAGAGTGTGCCTTCTTAACAACTCAGTGCAATTTCTATAGGTACAAAAGATGACATCTTACCAAAAAACAAAAAAATTAAAGAAAAGCAACTTAAAACTATTGCATTTATACCCGATCTTAGCCCAAAGGCCCAGAAGTGCTGCCCCCAGCAATCTTAAAGAACACACAGACCAAGTGTGTAACACAACTCCAGCTCACACATACTGGTGGAGACAGTTGTGATCAACTTTGGAAAACTGTCTCCAAGTTTTGAAGGTTTTGCTCTCTAATGATAGTCAATTTTTAAGGAATGTCTATGTAAAGGAAATTTTAATATTTAAAATGAACATTTATATTTGATCAGATTATTTTTCTGTACTTTTCTCTTAGCACAGAACTCCTTTACTATGCAAGTACAAATTCACATGCCATCCTGAAATGAGCCTGAGACATTTCTATAAACACGACGTTTATCTACAGATATGTGTGTTATATATGTATCATGTGTGTATTTAGCCAGCAACTCTATCAATAATAGCCAAACCTTGAAAAAAAAATACCATGGCCCATTGTGATGAACAAAATAGGTCCACAATGTTTTCAAAGATTTTTTTTTTTCCTTTTGAGACAGGGTCTCACTGTGTCACTCCAATGTCCTGGAACTCACTACGTAGATCACATTTGCTTCCAAATCAGAGATATGCCAGCCTCTGCCCCCAAGTGCTGGGATTAGAGTACCACCACACCGTGCACTTTCTTTTTTCTTTCCTGAGATCTGCTGCCCAGGCCTCCAACTGCATGATAACACTCCGACCCTCTGGTTCACCCAAGCAGCTATGACTCAAAGGCCACACTACTTAACCTAGACCATCCACAAACTCTGGCAATCCTTCCTTCAATCCTCTTCTCGGGTGGGAGCTGTCGCCTGCTTCTTCCAAACAGTAACAGAGACTTGACGGAGCGACTTCTGGGACTGGGTCTCAGCAGGCACCAATGTCCCCTTTGCCTTGTCTTGGGTCACATTTGGAGAGTAACGGAGTGTGCCATCAGGACACTCATGTAGCCCTGCAAAGACGGTCCCTGGAAGACAGCAGTGGTGGCACACGACTTTGATCCCAGCACTCAGGAGGCAGAAGCGGGCGGATCTCTGAGTTTGAGGCCAGCCTGGTCTACAGAGTGAGTTCCAGGGCAGCCAGGGCTACACAGAGTAACTGTCTTGAAAAACCAAAAAGAGAGGTGTGGGAGGGTGTGGAGAGGGGTCCTAGGTAAGGAACTTGGGCCTCTGGTTAAGAGGGATATAATTAAAACACCTTAGAAGTGGACCTGTCAGCCCATGTGAGGACTTGAAATGACTACGGTCCCAGCCCCAGTACTTAGGCAGGGTCCAGTGAAAGCCATCAAGACAGAGCCAGCCACCCAAGTGAGTCTCACCCAAACTCCTAACTCAGAAAACTCTAAGGTGCAGGTGCTTGTTATCCTCAGGCCGAGCTGAAATACAGGGATAGATGATACAGTCATCGACAAGTGAGTGCTACAGGAAGGGTGGCGTAGTCATACGATGCAATGTCACCGAGTAATTGTACACACTATTTCAATAACTGAGTGAAACTTACTAGGACACCCAAAATCAATCAGACTGCAGATCAGGAACTGACTACGAATGTGGGCTGAGGACAGAGAAGGAATTACAAAGAGCAAAAGAAAACTATGGGTGCACAAAATATGCCAAAGCTTACCACAATGTGTAATTATGCAATATGTATACTGGTCACTGTAAAAAGTGAGTGTATACCAAAGGAAAATGTATTTTGAAACTGTAACATATCATCCACGCCCTCTAAAACACTGCACTTCCAAAATAAAAGTGTATATGCATTTGAACAGCAAGAGAAGTATTTTAAGAAAGTCATTAGTCACTGTGTCTTTCTGAAACATGACGCCACTATGTAGTCCAGGCTGGCTGGACACTGATTATGTTGCCCAGGCTGCCTTCAAGCATGTGGTCTGCTGCCTCAGCCTCCCAGGCATGCACCACTGCGCGTGGCCAGCCTAGGTATCTGTGAGCAGGAGGCTGCTGATGCATGGGCAACTGAACACAAGCTGTCCCCAGGCCGACATCAGGACATACAATTACCCAACGACAAACTTGCCCAGTGCTCAGCTGCTGCACAGAACTGTTTCAACTCGTTCTAGAGGTTCATCTCACTTCCTGGTCTCGGATGTATACCTGCTAAGGTATGCACTTCTTTCCATATGCTGAAAGTAAACAGCTACGACAGCCATCGAGGGAAAGCAAGGCTCACTTCCATTTCTAGAGATGTAACACAATTGCTGTGAGCAACCACATACGGCAAATAACCAACAAAGGTTTCCTGCTAACGTGCCTCGGTCTCACTAAACTGCAGAACAGAGCTCAGGACCGGAGAGCCAGTGCTCACCTCAAGCCATTTCCCCTCGGGCGTGGGTCTCATCAAAGCAACATTCTCTCTGAGATGCCGAGATGCACATCATAGATGGCAGGCAAACCACTTCAGAAAGTCATCAGGGGAAAACCAGACAGACAGACAGACAGACAGACAAACCAGCTACAGATCTACAGTAACACCAGCCCTGCTTCCCATCCCTGCCATTATTTAGGGTTCAATGACTGAGACAATGTGCTGTAAAATCTTGACTGTAGAGAACACAAAACCATGCTTTCCAGAACTGAGTAAGGGACAACGCGACGTTCTGACTCTGCGGGGTCACTGGGTCTTTTGAACAATCTCATTAGGCCCTAATACAGAGTTAAAATAACCAGCAGGCGTCTCCGTGACCCTCAGTAGTGGCAGTCCTGGTAGTCACTGTCGTTCTTGTGATAAAGTAGCTGAGAAGGCCAGCTTAAGCAGCGTTTACTCGCTCCATCACGGTGGGAAAGACATGGTAGTGGGAGGACGTGGCTGTGACAGCAGGAGTACGACACAGTTGGCCACACTGCATCTGCAGTCACGAAGCAGAAAACATAAGCCCCAGTGCTCGCTCCATCCCCCTCTGCCTTTTGCATTATTCTGGACCCCAGCCCATGGGCGGTGCTGTCCACATTCAAGGTGGATCTTCACCCCTTAGTTAAACCAGCCCACAGACATGCCCACAAGACTGCCGCCTATGTGACTGGGTCCTGTGAACGGCACCTAACACAACACTTCTAAGTATGACATTCCACCTCGCTTCCTAATTCATCTAACTTCCAAAGTCCCCTCAGACTTACCAGATCCAACACTGTTGGAAAGCCCCATGTCACTCGTAAGACTCGGACCATGTCTTAATTTTGAGGCATAAAATTAATAAACAAGTTAACTATTTCTAATATGTAATGAGACAAAGTAAGTGTTCTCACTCCAAAATGGAGAACTGGGGACCTGGTAAGGATCAGACCAAAACCCCCTTGGGGAAACATAAAATTCTGTGCTGCATGTCTAGGGCTCTGGGCACCGCTGAGGCTCGAATGGCCTTGGGCAGCCCTGCTTCTCCAACTCTTGGTCAGGTTGGCTCCACTTGTCCCTGCGACTTTCTTCTACTGATATACCAGAGTCCTGGCATCTCCAACCTCTGAGGGTCTCAACTGTAACTTAGGGTTCATCTTCAAAGAACCTCCTTGAATGGACTCCAACCTTGCTTCAGCAGTTTTCTAGAATCTTGTAAGATACCACAACCCCAGAACTGATACCACATGAGCAGTGCTGGCAGGTTCTGATGTGGTGCCCTCTACCACATCTGGACCTCTATGTACCTTGGTGGCTGAAGCTGGAGAAACAAACACTCCCCTAGAAGATTGTTTCCACGCAAGGAAACCCTTCCCAGGCATTCTCAGTTCTTTCTCCTTTTCACATGCTGTATGGTGCCTTTCATGGTGGAGTCTCACCCTTACGGCGCTTCAGCTCTTGTCCCAGGAAGAAATGTCAGGACACCCTTAACTGTGCTTATCTGTGTAACAATCACGGGGCTTTCTCTACACTCTGCTCGTCCAGGACTTTAAACTTGCCACACTGCTCATGTTTTTCCTACTCTTCATTCTATATGTGCCCCTCCAGGTGTACACTTGGCTGAGAGCAATGAGCAGTAGCCATGGCACCGCCTGAATGCTCTGCTGCCTTGAAATGTCTCCAGTCCAGTTAGTTCCCTGCTCCGGCTGTCTCAGGACACAGGCAGAGAATGAATAGACCGTTTCCCGGAATGTAACACGAATGGCTTCTAGCTCAACTCCTAAGACTCCTGAAGAGGGAGTCGGGGGAGTCTACAGACAGATTAAAATGGGCAGAGGATGTAGAAAAAGTGGAACAGGCAAATGTCTGTTTGCCTGTAGAAACTTGTAATTCTCTGAACTCGTATGAGCAGTCCTCAGCGTCCACATTCCCCACAGTACTCTGAATGCCCATTAAGTTCTCCTTGCAGGGCTTCTGCGGCCTGAAGTTCTAGTTCTAAAACCTACCAACCACATGAACAGGTTTACTACAGCAACAGTCCTGCTTCTTAGAACCAGATTTCTGTCTTTGTAACTTTTCTTATCACTGTGACTGAGGTGACTGAGGAAGGAAAGTTTATACTTGGCCACAGCGGGAGGCAAGCCACAGCAAGGGGAGTGGCTCTCACAGGTGGCAGGGCTGTGGGGCACAGGTGGCAGGGCTGTGGCTCTCACAGGTGGCAGGGCCGTGGGGCACAGGTGGCTGGGCTGTGGCTCTCACAGGTGGCAGGACTGTGGGGCACAGGTGACAGGGCTGTGGGGCACAGGTGGCAGGGCTGTGGGGCACAGGTGGCAGGGCTGTGGCTCTCACAGGTGGCAGGGCTGTGGGGCACAGGTGACAGGGCTGTGGGGCACAGGTGGCTGGGCTGTGGAGGACAGGTGGCAGGGCTGTAGGAAAGCCGAGGACAGATGCTGGTGCTCAGGGTGCATCTGCCTCTTTATTCTGTCCGTGAGAGAGCTGTACCTATACCCAGGGTGCGCCCTCCTTCCTTGGTTAAATCTAGAAATGCCTTTACAGACTCTCCAACATATTTTACTCAAAATCCAAACAACTGACAATGAAGATTCGCTACTACAGGCTTCAACAGGCAAACAAATGTCTATTCGCTCTACATCCTCCGCCATGCCAACCTGTCTACAGACCTCTTCTGTCCCTCTGCAGTCAATGGTTCTCTACTGGGTTAGGCATTAATATCAAATTGCTATCAGAAATCAAATTGCGCACACCTGAAATTCCAGCATCTGAAAGGCTGAGACAGAAGGGCCATGAGTTCTAGGCCAGCCTGATCTGCCCAAGAGCTCACCAAACACCTCAGACTAGGAATGCAGTCACTGCCCAGCAGGCAGCAGCACACCTGTGGGCAGACAGTGACCAGGAAGCAGAAGCAGGAAGATCACAAACAGGACAGCCAGGGAATGCAGTGAGCTCTGAGCCAGCCTGGACCATGTGAGACCCTGTCAGGAACAGAGGGAAGGGAAAATGAGATTAGAGGGGAAAGGAAGGAAGAAAAGGGAAAGGCAAGGGAGGGGAGAAGTGAGGAGAGAAGCAGGGAGGGAGGGAAAGAGGGGTGGGAGAGGATTAAAATCCATGTTTACACAAGTCTTCAGGCAGCTTGTTTCTACGGTTACATTAAACTGCAGGTAAGGATGACCTGAGGTGATTTACAGAAAAAGAGGAAAGACAGACAGACAGAGAGACAGACCCACCGACTGACCAGCCACGCATTTCTGGATTCCTCATCCTTGCTACCAAAGATTCTGACCTTAATTAGGTCGGTTTACAAAACCAGCTCATACACGTCTGACCGCATTGAGAAGAATCTGCCTACCGCAGCTAAATCACTGACTCAGGTCCACTCACTCAGAAAGTAGCCCATAGTGGCTCTCACAGTCCCCAAAAGAGGCAAACGATTAAGAGGAGCAGAAGTCAGCACACTTCTGGATGGTAAGGAGAGCCTTACTCCTGAGATATGCTCTGACCGCCACAATCACGCACCCTTGTCATGAGTACAACACTCAAATGAGTAAAGCTGTGTTCCAATAAAATTTGAAATGGAAATAAATGAAAAATAAAAGCAAGGGACTAAATCTGGCCTGTGAGCCATAATGGGCTCTAAGGGTGACTTTCAGACTGGCCGCTGGCCTCTCTGACGATACTGGGGCTGAGGCTCTGCAGGGCCGACAGGCTTACAGCTGATCTGGCGGTGCTGATGTTCCTGCGTCAGGAACCACCATTTAAGCAGCAGACTCTGATGTACACATAAACTCAGAGACTCTTGGCAGCATGCCCAGGTCCAAGCCAGATGGGGTCCCAGCACTAAATAAGAGGGGGAAGTGAACCCAAGCTCCCCGTGCTGACCAAGAAGCTACTCCAACTGCCCACCACCTGCGGAGGAAAACTTAGTTCCTCCAATGGATTCCCCCTGGGCATGCAAACCTTACTTGTGGGCAGGCCCCATGCCCAGCAGTTGAGGGGCGACACAGAACAAACTCAGTGTTATTTCTGTACATTTCTCATCTTGGGCATTTCTTATCTTAGTGGTCTTTTTCTCGTATATTGTATCGTTTCTAACTGTGTACATGTGCGTGCATGTGTGTGTGTGTGTGTGTGTGTGTGTGTGCGCGTGCGCGCGCATGCACACACGCATGCAGGTGTCTATATACTGTGTTGCTTGTTTATCTTTGCATTTTTGTTTTCTAAAGAGAGAAAGAGAAGGTGAGGGGTTGGAAGGGTAGGGAGGTAGAGAGGTGGGGAGGATCTGTGAAGAGATGAGGAAGAGGAACCATGATCAGAATATGCTGCAAGGGAAAAAATAGTTCCAATTCAAAAAAATAAATAAATAAATAAATAGAATCAGAATCTCAAACTTCACTAGTGATTCTCAAAACTGCCCTACGTCAGAATCACCTAGGGTACTTTACAGTGGCCTCAGGTCAGAGTTCTGACATGGGCGTCATAAATAAACGCCGGACAGTTTAGTACAGGAAGTCTCCCAGCATACATACAACTAAGCACTATATATTAGTGTTTAAAACTGTGATCAGCATGAACTGACAGCCACCACAATTCTCCCAAGTGTGCAGAAGTATGTCACTGTACGACCAAGAGCTAATTCTCTTATCTTCGATTTGACATGACTGTGACTCTTGCTTTGATCAAAAGATTGTAGCCCAGGGGGAAGCAATGTGACTTCTGGACCTTGGTCTTTAGGAATTAGAGGTGCTAAACACCCAGGACTCCAGCCGGCCTTAGCACCAGACACGCTGACAAGCCACCCAGGCAGAACCAAGAGCAAAGACAGGCTAGCCTCCTCACATCCTGCCCAATAAACAGGAGTGTGTGTTTCCAAGTTGCCAAGTATGGGAGCGGATGTCCAACACTGAAAGACACTGACGGTTATGGTTTGCAAACATTTTAAAGGTGTAAACCAGTCGATACAACTGCGGTTTCGACTGCTGGGCCCTACTTAGATGCTATGAGATGACTTCCTCTGCTAACTTTCAGTTACAGACGGAATTATTCTTTTAGCAAAGCTATAAACCTCATCCCTTTTTGTCTCCATTTTGAATTACCCAAAACTATCAAAGATTTCAGTCCTACCTCAGGACCACTGCTTGTATTATTCCTAGAACCATCTCTAAGAATGAAAGTGTGAACAGCCAGTGTAACCTTCAGCACAATCACACTGTGCAGTAGACTGACCTCTGTACCAGTTGTTGCTTCTTGGCAGTTTTACCTGGCTTGTGGTGATGGTTAATCAAAGCCTTTCCCAACAAAATGTTATTCTTCCCTATTTTTAGCTATTTTTTGTTTTATGGTTTTTTTTAAGATTTACTTATTTATTATATATGAGTACACTGAAACTGTCTTCAGACACACCAGAAGAGGGCATCAGATCCCATTACAGATGGTTATGAGCCACCATGTGGTTGCTGGGATTTGAACTCAGGACCTCTGGAAGAGCAGGCAGTGCTCTTAACCGCTGAGCCATCTCTCCAGCCCCTATTTTTTGTTATTGAAAAGTTATGTATGCAAATGGAATGAAATGCACTGATCTAATTTTTTAGAAAGAGTACAGGTCTACAGAGACTCAAAGTCTCTTTTGAAAAATCCACTTTCTAATCATAAACCTAAGTAACACTAAACTAAAGTGAGCTAGTACTTTGCTTTATTTACTAATTAATTTTAATATATCGATATAATTTAAAATATCATACACAGTATGCACATCCACACAAAAACTATCCCCAACCTCTAAGACTTACAGCATGTACTCGTGTGTTTCATTGCTAAGCAGATCTACCTCACCACTGATTTCTGTACATTGAACAATTTTTCATTAATTATACCCAAAAGACAAATATAGTAGTTCAAAATTATCTCCCTCAACCTAAATCTTTTTATCTCAAAATTATAAATTAATGGTAATAATGACTCGCAACACTTAAATCCAAGTGATCATTTCCTACCCAAAAACCACGCGCTCTAAGTCTCGGCAGCATAACAACAACCTCCTTCCACAGGACTGCACGCACCAGAGCAGGCGACCGCTATGTGGTTGCTAACTGCAAGCTAAGGCCAAAATAACCCTTAGGACTGCAGAAATCACACATGAAATCACACTACGTTATGATAATGTTTCCAGGGCCTAGAGAAACGGCCTGGCGGTTAAGAGCACTGGCTGCCTCTCCAGAGGACCCAGGTTTGATTCCCAGCACCCACACAGTGATTGACAACCACACCCACACAGTGATTGACAACCATTGTAACCCAGTCCTAGGCGGAGCTGATGCTTTCTTCTGGCCTTGGTAGGTACCAGGCACATACATGGAGGCAAAACACTAGTACACATAAAATACACATAAAAATAAACACATCTTTTTCAAGGCAGAAGACTGTACATGCCAGTTTTTGGAAAAGCTAACTAGAACTAAAAATAAATATTGATATGTAACTTCAGTTACAATATAACCAGCCCAACCCTCACCTCACCCCCCAAAAATGACACAGAGTCAAAGTGGGAAAATAACTTTAATGGGGATTAATTTATAATATTAAGTTTATTACGGAAAATAGAGTATCATTTTATTTAGTGGAGTAACCATGGGCAAACTATCCATAAAATAAATAAACTGTCCAGGAAATAACCCTTTGACCCACGGCTCAAACACACAAGGTCTATTCTACTAGAACTGGAAATAAAGCCAATCTCTTTCCTTGTTCCCTGCCATCCACACCTATGGAGTATTTTATACCACCCCAACATAAAACCGATCAGGTCACCAAATGAGTCGTGTCCTAAGACTGATGCTTGAGTTGCCACCAGTCCCTGCATCCCCCACCACACATACTTACTGTGTGGAAATTGATCATTTCCTGAAGACTGTCAGAAAACTTGGTCAAACTCGTCTGTAAGAAAGAAACCAAAGAAAAAGTAAATCATTTAACATTTATTAAAGTAAGTCACAAAAATATTACATTAGCATTTCTGACAGAAAATTCAAATTATCCTGTAAGCAGTAACATTTACTTGCAAGGACAATCTCAATGGCTCACTGGACATGCTCTGCAGGGGTCATCCCTACTATAAGTCTACATGTGACAACATGTGTCTACATGTGACAACATGCAGAGGCCTAGAAAAATCAAAGAATTCATTAGTACTGACTTATCCACAGTGTGTACAGCCCTAAAGGTTTGATAGCATTCATAGTGTGCCCTGTGAGCGACAGTGGTCAGATAATTGTCAAAACACACCTGCTACTTCACTATTCAGTTTTCAAGATGGAAAAAACAATCAGTAACACTACAGAACACAGGAAGGGACCCAAGCTAGTCCAGCACAACAGGCCAACCACACGTACATACCAAGCATGCAGTTGGGTCCTGCTCTTAGCATACTAAGACTCTGTTCGCCGCACCGTCAACTACTGCTGCCGGTTTGTTCTTGACCACTGGCAGCTACATCAGCTCACCCACCCAAATGTCAACTTGAGTACTGGAAAGCAGGTGAGGGCAGTGGTGCTAACTATGCACCCAACACATCAAACTTCAATGTACAGCTACCTTAAAAAATGGAACTGCAGGCTGGGCCATGGTGGCACCACACCTTTAAAGCTCAACTCTCAGGAGGCAGAGGCAGGCAGATCTCTGTGAGTTCAAGGCCAGGCCAATCTACAGATTAAGTTCCAGGATAGCCAAGGCTACACAGAGACGCCCTGTCTCAAAACAAACAAACAAACAAATGAACAAACAAATAATCAAAACCAAACAACAAGAAGTGCAGAATATGGCTCCAGGAAATGGCAGCCCTTCTGCTTGCTGTAAGCATCAGTAAGGTTAATCAGTGCACAGTCACATGCTGTTCTGTTGCGCCGTCTCTGTACCTGTAATTTTAGCGATACCAACCTCAACCACAGCGTCATTGCTAGAATACTGGGCCAGGTCCCGAATCCCATTCATGAACTGTTTATTTGCGGCACAAAAGGCTTTGCCGGTATCAATCATCGCGATACAAAGTTTCACCAGCTGAGAAAGGGAAAAGAAGAGATAAGAAAGGACTGATCTTGTAGTGCCTTCACTGAAGAAGAGTTAGCCTTGCTGCGGGAGAGAGCCTACTCAATACAAATTACATTTCACAAAAAAACTAGAAATTACTGTAAGAAATTTTCCTTTGCGATTTAGCTCAGTGGTAGAGCGCTTGCCTAGGAAGCGCAAGGCCCTGGGTTCGATCCCCAGCTCCGAAAAAAAAAAAAGAACAAAGAAATTTTCCTTTGCTTTACATAATAAATTCACAGGAAGAGTTATACCAAAGGTCAGCCTTTTAGGACCCAGGGGCTGTCTGACTGCACACCACCTTTTTATCAAATCCATAATGTAGGCTCGTACGTGTTTACTAAATCTAGAAGAGGAGTCGGGATGGAGTCACAGTAGAGCACTTGCCCTCGTGAACAGCCCTGAGTTCAGTTCCCGGTGCGCATATGCACAACTACGACTAGAGGAAAGGAGGGGTGAATGGGCAGCAGTGGTGACAACGTAACTAGATGTTTAACTGTGGGACGCTGGGGTAAAGGGACATGGACCCGGTCATAGTCACTCTGCTCAGTGGCTCACCGGCAGACAGACGTCTGAGACGACTACACAATACTGGAAACCACTAGCAAAAACGTATTTCTTCCCCAACGCCTGCTTTGGGCACTGAATAAAGCCTCAGAACTGAGCGTGCACCAGCCTCTCTGGCTTCTCCCTCATTTATGCCTCCACTGTGACTCATCCATGTGAAAGCCGTGTGACATGTACAAGCAATATAATCCGATACACAGAGCTGGGGGTGTGGCTGTGCTGCAGAGGCTGCCAAGGTCGCTACAGGCGCAAATCCACTCCCTCGCGCCACAAACAAAGACAGCTCTACCTCAGGTAAATAACAGCATTCAACGCACAGGGGAAAATCAGATTTTTAAAAGTACTAAAACTTACTGAGATGGAAATCCTTCTGTGTGCTTAGAAAATGTCTGCAAGAATCCATAGAAAGCTAGGACAGAGTGCTTCTCTAGCAAAGGAATCAGATGGGAACAACTTTCACTGGGTCCACCTCTTTTGCCTTTGAATTTTGTCCCATGTAGGTAGTGTTACTCAAGAAATTAAATATCAAAACTAATTAAATTAAAAGGAGAGGCTAATACATAGTATAGCATGATTTAAACAGGATTTTCAGGTCAATCTACTCAGATTCAAATCCTAACTGCCACCTAAGAGGGCCTGGTGACCTTGACAAACCTGCATTTCTTCACCTGTGGATGATAACAAGGGTAATGGTGTGAACATACAAGAAGCTTCCATCCAGAGAGACCACGTGAAAAATCCCTCAGCAAAGCAACTACAGGTGCACGGCCACTGCTCAGCAAAGCGCCGGCCTCCCGGCTTTCTCATGGACACTCACTCGTTTCTGCTTTGCTTCATAGGAAACAGAGGTGGAGGACAAGCGAAAGGAAGCGGCAGTGGAGGATTTGCACAGAAAAGGATACTTTGATTGCTGCAAACGGACAGGTTGCTTCTGGATCAGGACGGAGAAATAAAAACATTCCCACCAGGCAGGGTGAGGAGCACTGTGCCAGTCTCACAGAGCGGTTACCCACACAGCCACAGTGCGGGCGAGAGCCTACGATCCCCAGGGAAATGCATCTAGTGTTTGGACTCTGCAGCCGTACCAAGCACACTGCACCCTTCGTGGTGTAGAGTACATCATTAAGCTTCACGTAAGGGGAATCCTACTGGGCAAGGTGGTGTCTGCACCATAGCTCTAAGAGGCTGAGGCAGGAGAATCACTAGCACAGGGGTTGAAAACCAGCCTAGACAACGAAATGAGACCCTTGCCTCGATAATTAAAAGTGTGAGCATGCTTACTTTTTACTTTTACTTATCTTTCATGGAAGCAGCTGACTGATACGATCGCAGTCATAACACATAATCAGAAGACAATCCACAGAGACAGAAACGAGCTTAGGACACGCAGGACAGAGGGAACTGGGAAGCAGCAGCGGGCTCCTCTTTGGAGAAGAGGAAAATAATCTGGGAATGAGACCAGGGTAATGACATCCAACAGGTACAGTGTAGGAGGCCACTGTCAGGAGAGGTGTGCTGGGCATAACGCCTGTCTCTAAAGCAGGAGATGTCACCGAACAGCGTTAGAAAGCGAAGTCTGAGCGGATGGGCGGAAGCCATGTATTTCTCATTCTGAGGCTTCTGACTGGCACACAGCAGGCAATGCCGCATGGACACACACCCAAAACCACCATCAGTAACAACAGAGAGGATAGGGACCAACGGACGTTTACCCTTACATAAATTCAACTGTAGAACTATAAAGTGCTTTAAGTTCTTCTGGAATTGGATTAAAAATGGGATGAGCACTTTAAATTTTACTTGCATTTGAACCTGGCCACACGGACACTTACACAAGGATCATCCAGGTTATGTATAAAATCCAGTAAGTATCAGAAAAGACACTGAGATCGTCCGGATGGTGAAGACGTGAACAAACTCCTAACAACGTGAAGGAAGCTCTGAGAGGCTCTGAAAGGAGGCGTGGACTCCAGCTTTGACGATCCATCTTGAACAGGCAGGTACTCAGTGTCTCCAGCCTTCGTTTCCTCACGCAGCAAGCTGGGGCAAGAGCAACTCTCCTCACAGAGATCCCAAGTGAATAAACCACCACTGTGGCGGGCGCTAACTGCTTATTGTAGGAAACAGGAGTTACTGATCTCAGCTTAGATGTACACTTACCTTGTCCAGTTTTAGTTCCAGCTCAGCCACATCTCCTTCTACTTCTTCCAAAGCAGCCCTAGGAGAATCGGATAGAAAGCAAGTTAGTTGTCTCTTTAAAGGTACACTTTACTCTTAAAAAACCGTGAGAGCACAGACACGAATGGTTAAAAGTTATCCTTTATGTAAAATGACAGTAACACAGAACCACAGACTGTCATGCTAGCTTTAACATTCATGTGTAAACATGTATGTGGGTGGGGATGTGCACATTACACGAGTGCCCATAGAAGCCAGAGGTGTCAGACCTCCTGGAGCAGGAGTTGAGACGTCTGATACAATGTGGGGGACTGAATCCGGATCCTCGAGAGGAGGAAAATGGTCTTAAAGCCAAGCCATCCTGCCACCCCCAGGCTAACTTACTTTTAATCACTAACACAGTTCAAATTAGTAACAGTATTCTGAATTGTTGTGGTTTTTTTTAATTGAATTAAGAATATGTAAGCAGGGGTTGGGGATTTAGGTCAGTGGTAGAGCGCTTGCCTAGGAAGCGCAAGGCCCTGGGTTCGGTCCCCAGCTCCGAAAAAAAAAGAACCAAAAAGAATATGTAAGCAGGAGCATAAAATACAGAAAGGACACCAATCAAATAAAATCAACCAAAAGCCTAATTTCAAAGAAAGAAAGAAAGAAAAAAAGAAAGAAAGAAAGAAAGAAAGAAAGAAAGAAAGAAAGAAAGAGTAAAAATGTTTTAATAATTGAGCCTTAACCGACTCTGATTTGTAGATGATGAAGTCTATACAACCAAAGAGCCAGGCACTGGCAATCAAAGGGGCTTTCACTATGAGAAATAAAAATAAGGGCACTTTGTCTCTTGTCAATATAATTTTAATATAGAAAACTCTACAAAGGTTAAAGGATACAGAAAGAAGTAAGCAGTAAGCCAGAGGCTCTTAATGGCAGTGAGAAAGCAACCAATGCTACAGCAGGCTGCATTCCAACACTGGAAACCTCTGGGGAAAACAGCTCCAACACTAACAGTGTGTGTAGCAGAGTGTACGCTACACCTTGAGTATACTCCTGTGTGTACTGTGCCTACACCTTGAGTATACTCCCTGTGAGTACTGTGCCTACACCTTGAGTATACTCCCTGTGTGTACTGTGCCTACACCTTGAGTATACTCCCTGTGAGTACTGTGCCTACATCTTGAGTATACTCCCTGTGTGTACTGTGCCTACATCTTGAGTATACTCCCTGTGTGTGCTGTGCCTACATCTTGAGTATACTCCCTGTGTGTACTGTGCCTACATCTTGAATATACTCCCTGTGTGTGCTGTGCCTACACCTTGAGTATACTCCCTGTGTGTACTGTGCATACTGCAACAGGATCCAAACCCTCAGGTGTACCAAGTAGGCAATGTTCCACTGCGCACCGACCACAACCAAACACCATTTTCTTACCCCTACTTGATGTCCGAGCAATTTTCCAGCACGTATTTTAAGAACTAAACAAAACTTGTTTTGATTGGACAGTAATGGAAGACTACCTTCCCATTCTGAAGCAACACACTAAACAAAAGAAAGGCAGACATTGCTGGTGGGAGAAAGAGGAGCACTCCTCCATTGTTGGTGGGAGTGCAGACTGGTACAACCACTCTGGAAATCAGTCTGGAGGCTCCTCAGAAACCTGGACATTGCACTGCCTGAGGACCCAGCTATACCTCTCTTGGGCATATACCCAAAAGATGCTCCAACATACAACAAAGACACATGCTCCACTATGTTCATAGCAGCCTTATTTATAATAGTCAGAAGCTGGAAAGAACCCAGATGCCCTTCAACAGAGGAATGGACACAGAAAATGTGGTACATCTACACAATGGAGTACTGCTCAGCTATCAAAAACAATGACTTCATGAAAGCCATGGATAGAACTGGAAAATATCATCCTGAGTGAGGTAACCCAATCACAAAAGAATACACATGGTATGCACTCACTGATAAGTGTATATTAGCCCAAAAGCTCAGATTACCCAAGATACAATCCCCAGACCACATGAAGCTCAAGAAGGACAACCAATGTCTGGAAGCTTCAGTCCTCCTTAGAAGGGGGAACAAAAATATTCATAGGAGGAAATATGAAGACAAAGTTGGGAGCAGAGACTAAAGGAAAGGCCATCCAGAGACTGTCCCAGCTGGAGATCCAGCCCATCATACAGACATCAAACCCAGACAATATTGCTGATGCCAAGAAGTGCATGCTGACAGGAGCCTGATATAGCTGTCTCCTGAGAGGCTCAGTCAGAGAGTGACAAATACAGAGGCGGACGCTCACAGCCAACCATTGAACTGAGAACGGGGTCCCCACTGGAGGAGTTAGAGAAAGGATTGAAAGAGCTGAAGGGGCTTGCAACCCTATAAGAACAATAATATCAACCAACCAGAGCTCCCAGGGACTAAACCACCACCCAAAGAGTACACATGGACAGACCCATGGCTCCAGTCACATATGTAGCAGAGGATGGCTTTGTTGGGCACCAATGGGAGGAGAAGCCCTTGGTCCTGCCAAGGCTGACCCCCACCCCCACCCCGTGTAGGGGAATGTCAGGGCAGGGAGGCGAGAGGGGGTGAGTGGATGGGGAGGGGAACACCCTCATAGAAGAAAAGGGAGGGGGAATGGGATAGGGGGGCTATGGATAGGAAACCGAAAAGGGGGATAACATTTGAAATGTAAATAAATATCTCTAAAAATAAAAAAAAAAATTAAAAAGAAAGGCAGGATATAAACCCCATTTCCTACTTCTGCTACCTGGATGACCTCTGAATAAATACTTTATCAGCTCCATCTGAGGACACACATTTTTAAAGCTTTTAACCTAAGTTTTTCTGTATGCATGCACCATTATCAATGAGATCTTCTCACACGTGTTTCAGGAGCCCCGGGGGCGGCACACACTTAGCACAGAGGCAGAGCACTTCTTCCTGACTGACAGCTGCCTGCCCACTGTCTTTGAGTGCCCTCCACACGACACACTGCAGCCTTGGAACCATAATCCTCACCCTTACCCTACACCATTTAAACCCACTTCACACCTGAGAGCAGGTATCTGTGTGAGGATACTGTAACTGAAAATGAAGATGTACAATACTCAAGACAGTACAGAGATGATGGTGTCTTTTCCTTAGGTAATAGAGCAAGTGTCTGAATGAGGTCGCAAGGCATGTAACCTGGCACTCAGGGCACAGAGGTGAGAGCAGCCTTGAGCCTGGGAGTTCTAAGACAACCTGGGCAACACCCTCATCTCAAAATAAACACACAAATGAAGTTCATCTTACTCACTGGAGAATATGTGCATGAGATTAAATTATTAC
The DNA here is from genome assembly GCF_011064425.1 of Rattus rattus. Taxonomy (NCBI): domain Eukaryota; kingdom Metazoa; phylum Chordata; class Mammalia; order Rodentia; family Muridae; genus Rattus; species Rattus rattus. The sequence goes on from NC_046157.1 coordinate 16,075,075, forward strand.
ACTGAGAGAGAAGAAAATTACACAATAGGATAACATAAGCCAAAACTCGTGGGAAAAAGGCCAAAATTACAGGTTCCATTTCTTCCACAGTTTAAAATTTAACATTCCAAAAAAAAAAAGAATCAGGGGGCTCAGTTGGTAACACAGTTGCTCTGTAAGCATAGGCACCCAAGTCTGATCCCAGAGTCCACATGAAAATACCAGGGGTGATGGTGTGCACTTGTAGTCCCAGCACTGGTAAGTGAAGACACAGGTACTGGGACTCTCTGGCCAGCCAGAGAAAGTCTATCTCCAAGGAGGAGGATACCTCTCCTCCAGCCTACACACACACACACACACACACACACACACACACACACACACACACACACACGCACGCACGCACACACGCACACAACAAGCATGCACAGACACACACATATGAATAAAACACATGCATGCAAATGCTTACACATACACATAAATACATGTACATGCCAGCACACACATACATACACACATATATACACGCAAGCACACATGTACGCATATGTTCCTACATAAGACCAAACACACATGCTCACACACACACATGTACATATATCACACACACGAACAAACATGAACATACACACATGCTCTTATACATGCGTTTGTTTGGGTTTTGTGTGTTTATTTTGCTTGTCTGAGATGGGGCTTCTCTGTATATCCCTGCTGTCCTGGAACTCACTTTTTAGACCAGACTGGCCTCAAACTCTGAGATCTGTCTGTCTCTGCCTCCCAAGTGCTGGGATTAAAAGCGTGCACCACCACTGGCCAGCCACGCACACACTTTTTTAAAAAAAATCAAACTCGGTCTGTAGCTCAGGGTAGAATGTTGTTTGGTAGGAAGTACAGGTAAAAACCCTGGGCTCCATCCCAAGCACAGACTTTAAAATGTAAGTGCGTTTTTTTCAAAAGGCCACTCAGCCTAAAGATGAAAGAAAATATAAGACTAAGCATAAAAATAAGCAAGGTTAGTGATAAAGGACTACTGATGGTTCATTCTCTCTCTCTCTCTCTCTCTCTCTCTCTCTCTCTCTCTCTCTCTCTCTCTCCCCCCCCTCCCTCCCTCCCCTCTCCTCCCCCTCTCATTTTTAATGTTTGCTTTAGGTTTGGGAGGATCTCAAGTTCAACATCAGCCTGGCTACTTTTTTCAAGACAAACACCACGACCCTCCACTTCACTCTTGGCAATGTCCTTACAATGGATTAGCCAAACTAGGTCATACAATTGTGCAACAAAAATGCAGGAACGAGATTCAGGATCACTAATAAGCACACAAATGTCCTCCAGCAAAAAAGCAGGCTGAAGACTGAGTCTTGACTGCCTGCTAAGGAGTTATAGAGTAACAATAACTATTCAAAGCATCACAGAGGGCTGGCTGGGACGCAGCTCACTAGTAAAGTACTCCACGATTGTGAGCCCAACATCACACACAACAAGTCGCACGTGCATATGTGCATGAGTGCATATAATGCATAGATCTGAAACTAACATTTGTAGCTCTTGTTTTGTGAAATGGCTCTATTCCAAGAAATTATATACACACAGAATAAGCATTTATACTCAAACTGCTGTGTGTGTCATGGTTAAATACAATCCCTAGCCAACTTCCTCTTCCAGCTCACAGCCTTTTCCAACTTGAGCAATACTGGACTATTCTTTACAAAGAAAGAACAAGGGCCAGACCCAGGACAGCTCACTGATCCAAAGACAGCCAACCCTGTGACTAATGGCCAAAAAGCAATGACAAAAAGTCCCTACAGCAAGCCACGGCTCCCCGTGATAGTGAGCATAAACCCTGGAAAGCTGTTTCCTAAAAGAAATCTCTCACTGAATCATTTATATCATGAATGGCTACTTACTTACCTGGTGAAGTCCGGATCCGTTCTGTCTGCCTCTGTGTGGCCTTTATATGGAGGGGCAGGGAAATGCAATTATTATGACCCTGACTTTATACCTCAGTAACCAGATGGACAAATTATTACGCTTCCATTTCATCTACAAAATACAGATAACGGGTCTCCTGGAAGAAGTGGGACTGATTTTGAAGACTTGGAAAACTGTAGTGAAGCGCCAGGCCCTTGGCACCACACGCTGCTGCCGCCGACCTCCTGTGCTGAGTACACAGCCAAGGTCCCCTAAGCCTGACTCCAACCCAGGCCAGAGGACTAGGAATGACAGCAGGGTGCTGAAACACACGCTTGGTTCCCAGAGTTGTCCTCTCAGAGCCCGTGTAAACACAGGAAAACCCACTGAGATCAGAACAAAAGCAAGCCAAGGCTTTACACACAGGAGTTCATCCCCAGGCACCACAAAATAATAAAAGTTGCTTTGTGTTTTTTTAAGTCTCACTGAATGGAATTAAAAGTTCTGCCTTCCCCAATTATCTTAGATCTATTATAGCTACTCCTATTTTCTCAAATTGCAACCAACCAAACTTGCAGGCTCCACGGAGAAACTCTAAAATGAATAAAAACAAAAGACAACGGAAAAGGAGTAAATGTGAGAGGCAAATCTTCACTCTTCCGGTCAATTAATATGAATCCCTGAAAATATGGGAAGTTTCTCAGGCCTGCCTCATCACCCACACAAGAGAAGGCTCCGACTCGTGCGCCTACAGTACTGCTTTAAAGGAAACGGTCTATTAGAACAGCGTTCTAAACAAGCCTGACACCTAAATTTGATTCTCTTTTTCCCAAGCAAGATTTTCTTTAGGCTCTTGCTTGCAAATTAGTTAAAAGCAAACAAGCAAGCAACCAAAGAGTGAGTAAACAAACACAAATGGTAAATGATGGAGTCTTTTCTGTACCAACACCCTCCTTCTCCCTCAGAGTCTCCTCTGTGGACAGCATGTAACACAGGAATATGAAAATGGAAGTGTTTTTCAAAGCTATTTGAACGACAACATTTAGGAGGAAAAGTTATATATTTCATACAGATTACAAAATACTCTGCCACTCTCCCCAAATAAAAGTAATTTTTCAAAAGAAAGGGTTATAACTTAAGAAACATAGTTCTTTATCTTTAAAGTCCTCCCCTGTCAGTATCGTCCACAGTAAAATGACAGGGGACGGGAAGGAACGCAGCCAAACATGCAGCAGGCCAAAGCACAGGGCTGGAGTGCAGGGAAGATGGTCGGTGAGAGCTCATCCAAGTCATCACACATACATCACTCACTCTGTAAATCTCAACTCACAGAGACACCGTGCCTTGAAAAATGAGAGAGACAGAGACAGAGAGAGAGAGACAGAGAGAGACAGAGAGAGACAGAGAGAGACAGAGAGAGAGACAGAGAGACAGAGACAGACTTGTTTGTTCTGTAGACTGTTCCGTTCTGCACACTGAAGCCGGGGCAGGCAGAACTGCACACAAAGGAGCGTCTGGCCTAGCACTCACTCCACTTGTCTCCAGAGAGGTGTGTGACTTCGACAGCCACACCTGGCGTCCCCTCTGCATGGCAGACAGCAGCTATGTCCTGTAAGGTTTATTACGTGCAATGGCAAATATTCTCTATTGATAGGACACCAGCGTAAAGAAATTCCAGAAACATTAATCAGGTGTGAAATCATCTTATTTTCCCCCTCATAAAACTCAATACTAGTTCAGCAAGCTATTTGAATATATTCCTCCGCCCCTAACAGCCTGTATTTCCTGTTTAGGGAGTTAGTGAATTCAAGCAGGGGAGATGCCAGGATAATTACCGTGGGAGTTAACGCCATGCCACAGAAGGCCCACTTGTTCCACTGAGATCAATAATCAGCAGTGACAACTGCTAACCCATCCTTCACACCTTCAGGGTTAGGGATGAATGACGGGAAGCCATTCCAGAGAGAGGAAAGGGAGAGGTGAAGGCAACGCACACACATAGGCTTCATAAAGCTGCCTTCAACTGAGCCCAGAAGACAAGAGTGGAAAGATTCTTCTGTGTTAAAACCACACGTGTGCACGTGCACACGTACACACAATACACACACACACTCTCATACACACTCACACACACACATATACGCACACACTCTCACACTCACACACACTCACATACACACACACATACACACACACACTCACACACACACACACACACACACACTCACACACACACACACACACACACACACACACACACACACACACACACACTCACTCACTCACTCAGGCAGGCAAATTTCCTTCAGAAGAAACTTTTAAGGTTAACATTCTACAAGGTCACTCTACTCCCAAAAACGACTTATCAGTGCTCCGGGGTTTGATAGAAACATTACTAAGTTTGGGGCACCGTATAGAGATAAAATCAAACTTACCCAGGCCAAACTCCGGTGCTTGCATTGCTCCTGGGGGGCGTGCATCAAGAGCTTAGAGGTAAGAGCACTGTAAACATCATGGTCTGTAAAATCGAAGAAGGCATTCTCGTGCGGGAAGGACGCTATGGCCGATGAGACTACCAGGCTGCCTGAGCACCTGACAGTAGCGGAGCACAGACTCCAAGGAAGAAGGGAGCAAGACGGGGGGCTCCTAGAGTCGGGGCTGGTGCTCCATCTTTCATAGTGTACCCCCCTTTTCAGGTTAATGGCCAATAAGAACGCAGGACCCGCTGGAAACCACAGCAGGTTAGAGAAGCACAAACTCAGCCTCTCAGGGTTCTCTCCTTGACATGGTGGAGGCCACTCTACAACCACAGTTACAACCTTTCCAGGTTCCTCCTCGAACTAAGCATACCCACAGTCAGACCTAAACCAATTAAAACTAAACCAAGAACTGGAATAAATCTTAGGAGACTGCTGGATGACAAACCTTGCAGTGAGACTACAGCAGCACACTAGGCAAAGCATATCCAGTGCTGTGCCCTAAGAAAAGCCTGCGGTCTTACATAACTTATAGCATGGACACAGGATGACACACGCTTAAGAGTCTGACAGGCGAGCTTTGAGGGCAATTTCATACTGTGAGCAACCTAAGAGGGTAAAATTCGTGAAGCCCTGGCTCAGGTTAAAACTACACACTGCCCAGTTCCCCACGTCCACCCAGAGGCTCGCAGCCAACTGTAACCCCAGTCTCCACGTCCACCCAGAGGCTCGCAGCCAACTGTAGCTCCAGTCTCCACGTCCACCCAGAGGCTCGCAGCCAACTGTAGCTCCAGTTTCAAGGGCTCCAACGTCCTCTTCAGACTCCTTGGGAACCTGCGCTCACACGTCCCCTTTCCCAGACACAGATTTACACAATTTTAAAAATGAATAAAGTCATACCTGTGCTCACTTCGGATATGGAGCCTGCTAGTCAATATTGTTAGGTTTCAAACCGGGGACAAATAGCTGAGGTCCCTATTTATCATCAAAGAGAGCCTGGCCACCCGGTTCTCCTGGCATCCCCCAGTCCCCACCAGTTACAGGCGCCTCCTGGCTGGCATACCCTGAACTCTCCAGGCGGGGGCGCTGAGCTCCCTCCCTCCACGCAGCTGCCCTTCTCTGTACAATCTGACCATTTGATTGCCTGGTCTTTTTGTCACTCTCTTTTGGGTCTCCTGGCTGCCACAAAGGTTTCCCTCTCTTCCCTCTCCCCTTCTCCTCCCCCCTCTCTTCACGTGGCCCAATTCTGGCTCATGTTCACTCTGGACTCTCCCAATGTCGCTGCCACTGGTTCTCTTCTCCCTTTTACCTACAATCAACAACTTTCTCATCCACCATACCCAGGAGCAGTCATGTTGCTTTGGTTCTTACTTCTTTTCTTCATCCAAATATAACCAACAGTAACTGTGATTGCTCAGTAAGTCTAGACTATGAGGTCTAAAGATGGGGACCGTAGCTCTCTTAGCAATCCATCCTAGTTCAGAATGAATGAATGAATGAATGAATGAGGGAAGGAAGGATGGAGGGAGGGGAAAGAAAAAGAAAGGTGTTTAGGTTTGGCCGGTTCCTAGGTATTGCTAAATTCTGTATCTGAAGGTCTAGGCCTCCAAGGAAATTCTCCTTGTTGGGCAAACTTTGTTCCTTGATTTAAAACTATTGGTTAAATAAAATTGGCTACAGCCAATTACTGGAGAGATTGGAGGTAGGTGGGTTTGGAATGACCTGGCTTGGGTGGGGAAGATAGGAGAGAAGAGACCAGAAATAGAGGCTGGGAGAATGAGAGGAGAGGAGAAAACCGCAATGAGGGGAGATGGACCAGATGTGGCCAGGGGAAACAGCAATATTTGGGGTACACTGTTGGGGAGGTAGCCAGATCAGCAGAAAAGTAGATTAGGGGTGACCTTCCCCCCCCACACCCCCAGTAATTGTCAAAACCAAATAAAATGACCAGAGTTTGAGTCTTATTTATTTGTAAGCTGGTCAGGGATAACCTTCAGTTAGCTGTAGTACAAAAGGAAAGGAAAGACAAGACATGAAAACTGGACTATGGATGAAAACAGGAAAGTCAGTCTCCTTCCATACACTGGGATGAACGCGTGCACCTGTACCTGATCATTAACTGATATTTCTAAGACTCGGAGATGAAGGCGGAGTCTCTGTGAGGTTAAGGCCCAGCCTGGTCTACAGAGCAAGTTCCAGGACAGCCAGACAAACAAATGAGACGTGTGTATGAAGCACTAGGGCATGGGATAGCTCTGGACTTGAAAGCTGACCTTAGTGGCTCGTTCTGCTCTTACCAAAGACGCAGGCTTGGTTCCCAGCACTTACAAGGAATGTCCCCATGTGCCTGCAACTCCGCCTCCAAGGGACCTGATGCCCTCCTCTGGCCTCAAGAGGCACTGGACTAGTACACTGATCCACGCACACACACAGAATCATGAAAAGGATAAATCTCTTTTGGGTTGGAGGGACAGTTCAATGTTTAACCGCACTTTCTAGTCTAACAGAAGAACCGGGTTCAGTTCCCAACACCCACATGTGGTTCACAACCATCTATGATTCCAACTCTGGGGATCTAACACTCTCTCCTGGCCTCTCTAGGCACTGCACTCACACGTTGTACAGACATACATGCAAGTAAACACTCATAATCCATAAATAAAAATATGTATTTTTTTTAGCAAGAAAATAAAAAGCAAACTTTTTTTGGAATGTTTTGAAAGGTCCTGATGGAAGCCTGACAGGGGAAGAGTGTGCAGTCACCCAGCTCCTCCTCCAACACCATCACCACCACCACAGAATTGCTTCCATGATCCTCTCAAAGTATTCAACTTAAAATCAAACATTTTAAGCCTTTGAACATTCAAGGGAACTTTAAACATTCAAAACAATAGAGGGAGGGGGCAGGGATTTTTTTAATGCAGCTGAGGGCTGGGAGGTACCTTAGTCAGTAAAGGGTCTGAGTTTGTTCTCTTGTGCCATAAAAAGCGGAACATAGTCAGGAGGCAGAGGCAGGCAGATATTAGGGATTGATTTTAAATATTTATTTATTATGTATACATCATACAGCTTTTTGCCTGCATGTACACCTGCAGGCCAGAAGAGGGCACTAGATCTGATTACAGATGGTTGTGAGCCACCACATTGCTTCTGGGAATTGAACTCAGGACCTCAGAAAGAGCAGACAAAGCTCTTAACCTCTGAGTCATCTCTCCAGCCCAGGGATTGATTCTTATGCTGACATTCAATTCCACTCCCAAAAGGCCAGGTTCCCAGATGTGGAGGGTCTCCACGCCCAGCTGGATTTGATTAACAATAAAAACTGCCGTATAGCCAATGGCTAGGCAGAGGAAGATGGGCCGGGACCTTTCGGTTTGTGCGGGCCAGGAACTGAGAAAAAAAAAGAGACAGAGAATCTCCATGACTTGAAGAGAGATGGATCACATTTAGAGCTGCAGAAGAAAAATTGTCTGAAATGCAGATGACAGGGAATGCAGCCCCCAAAAGACCTGCCCAGAGCGTTTTGGGCAGCAAAGACTAGGGAGCTAGGGCATCAAAGATAAAACACAGAATTACAGATCATTAAGCCAGGATTACAGGAGGGAAATGTGTGCTAGCCATGGGGAGGAGGGGAAGATTAGCACTGTCCAGCCTTTGAACTAACAAAGGCATTTTAAAGTGTGTGTGTGTGTGTGTGTGTGTGTGTGTGTGTGTGTGTGTTCGTTCCATTGCCATATCCAGATAGCTCCTAGGAGGATGCATGCCTTAGACCAGCAGAGAGCCAAAGCAGTGTAGCCAATTACCACTACAGGTAGATCTGAGTAAGATGTGAGTTAGCGGCCAAGGCTACACACAGTAACAATAATAGCTGGGTACATTTGTAATCAGGTAGAGACAGGTAGATCCCTAGACTTGCTAGTCAGCCAACCTAGCCTTGGTGACCTCTAGGCCCATGAGAGATGGTATTTCAAAAACAAGGTGGATGGCCTCTACATGCATGCACATACATGAAGCTCCATGTAAATGAACATGTGAGCACACTCACACTCTACAACTGGGATGGAGATGTAATCAGTGCTGACATGAGTAAGACCCGGGTTCAATCCTTATTACATCAAATAATTACAAGGTTTTAACAAAAAGATCAGGCATGATGGGACGCAAGTGTTACCCCAGCACATGGGAGCTGAGGAGGAGATGAGGGAGCGGGGGAGGAGAAGCTCAGGGCGACATGAACTACAGGATGAGGCTGTCTCTAAGAGAGATGAGTGGCTGGCTGGCTGGCTGGCTGGCTGGCTGGCTGGCTGGCTGGTAGGTAAGTAGGCAGGCAAAGAGGCACTAGATCAGTAGAACCACTAGAATAATAGTAGAAAGTTGGAGTCCTCCCTTTTCTCTAACAATGAACAGCAGCAGGTATGCCCGGCTTTGGGTCTGAAAACGATGACCCCTGCCATCCTACAGCCATCCTCAGGGAGCTTAGGCAGCAAACAACGAACAGAATAAGCAACCAACGAGATACAGTAAGGGGCTGGGGTAGGGCAAAGGGTAAAAGAAACTGGCCTGGGTTACGACTTTAAACAGGATAACCTAGATAGCACTTACCAAGAAAGCAGCATTCGACCAAAGGCCTGGGGTAAGGCAGTCTAAGTCATCAAGAAGGGCTGTTAGAAAACCGACCAATGCCCTGGCGTACTGAAGAAGGCATCAGAGCCAGGACAGACGGAAGCAAAGGAAAGAAAGGGCCGAGGAGAGCCAAGGAGACACTATCACACTGAGAGTCTAGATAGAGGCCACAGGAAGGATTCCCGTGACCACTGAGCACTGACCATCTGAGACACGGACACAGTAGGATGATTTTTGCCAAGGCTCAATCTGGCTACTTCAGAGTGTAAAGAAACCAAATAGGAAGCAAAGAGCCCAGCTGGAGGCCACAGCGCCGCCCACTGAAGAGAGGAAGGAAGACGGCCAAACCCAGTACCAGCACGGTGAAAACTTCCCAGGTCCTGGGCACCAATGCAAGAGTCCAGCCTAAAGTCCTTCCTGATGCACGGGGTGTAACATACAAGCACATGCATGTGTACACAGTGCACATAATCAAGGGCGATGCCATCCAGAGCACAGAGTGTAGATTTATCTGAAAATACTCAGTAGGCATCTAAGCGGTGAGAGCAAACAGGTGGATAAAATAACAGCCCGGAGCCTAGGCCAGAAGTGCAAGATGGAGATGTGAGAGCAGAGCTACAGGCACAGAGACAGTACCAGCAGACGCCAGAACACACGGCAAGGCTAGCCTTGGCGCACCTCGATGTTAAAAGCCAGAAGTTTAGGGTGGGCCTGGTGGACAGCTGCAGCCGGTCCTGAAGGCGCTCACTGAGGCAGAGAGACCTAGGCATCCTGAGCTGCACAGCAAACTCCACTGCGTGTAAAAAGTAAAGACGTTAAAGCTAAGGAAAGGCAAGGTTAAGAGGGCAAGGTGGAGATAACTGACAAGGACAGCAGGAAAGCCATGGGTGTGTGGTACAGAAACAGGAAAAGCTGAGCGAGGGGCCACCGAGCTCACACACAAAGCCCCTCACGGTCACCAGGAGGAGCACAAAGACAGGGTTTCCCTGTGTAGTCCTGGTTGTCCTGGAACCAAGTAAACCAGGCTGGCCTCAAACAATCTGCCTGCCGGATTAAAGGCACAAACCACTCTCGGCCCGGATGGGTTTTAAGAGGATTTTAAAAACAGCTTTGCCAGGAATGGTGGTGCATGCCTTTAACCCCGGCACTGGGCAGGCGGAGGCAGGCAACTCTCCAAGACCGTGGTCAGCCTGGTCTACAGACTAAGCTCCAGGACAGCCTGGTCTACAGACTAAGCTCCAGGACAGCCTGGGCTACAGACTAAGCTCCAGGACAGCCTGGTCTACAGACTAAGCTTCAGGACAGCCTGGGCTACAGACTCAGCTCCAGGACAGCCTGGTCTACAGACTAAGCTCCAGGACAGCCTGGTCTACAGACTAAGCTCCAGGACAGCCTGGTCTACAGACTAAGCTCCAGGACAGCCTGGGCTACAGACTAAGCTCCAGGACAGCCTGGTCTACAGACTAAGCTCCAGGACAGCCTGGTCTACAGACTAAGCTCCAGGACAGCCTGGGCTACAGACTAAGCTCCAGGACAGCCTGGTCTACAGACTAAGCTCCAGGACAGCCTGGGCTACAGACTAAGCTCCAGGACAGCCAGGGCTACAGACTCAGCTCCAGGACAGCCTGGTCTACACACAGAAACCCCACCTCGAAAAGACAAAAAGAGAAAACAAAACAAGGAAGAAAAAAAAGCAGCTTTCTATATCAAAAACACTTAGCACCTGATATTTTGGTGAATCAAAAATGTACTTCTGAGGTGAAGTTATGTGGTTTTAAATAAAGTTTCCAAGAAAACATAGTGATTAAATTATAGGCGGCCCAAGAAACTAAAATGAGAATAAGCCAGGTGCGGCAGAGGATGAGGAAGGCTGGAGAATGTGTGAGTGTGTGTGTGTGTGTGTGTGTGTGTGTGTGTGTGTGTGTGTGTGTGTGTGCACACGAGTGTGTGTGTAAGGCCAGCCTAGACTACACACTGATTTTATATATATATACATATGTGTGTGTTTTATTTTCTCAGTATCATACAATCACTTTAACTGTATTGCTGTATTGCTAGAATCAAGAATATTTGTGACCCATAAGATAAAATATTTTGTTTTTAACATAATTCTCAGAGAAAAATGTAAACCACTACACATGCTTTTAAAGACTATTGTCTGGGTTAAATCTTACTGGACAAACTAAGTCCTGAAAAAGATGGAGAGAGAGGGCTGTGTGGCCAGGCCAGTGGGTGAATGACCTTGCTGGAGTCAAGGGCTGACCTGCAGCACGGGCTAACTTCTAAGTAGCAGCCATTGCTTCTGCGTACCAAATACCAGATTTACAGGCAGGAGCGAACTACCATGTGCAGCCACAGTCTGATTTCTTAAGTAAAAAACCTTCACCAGCTTATTAGAAACTTTGGTCACAAATAAATACCTGTCTTCATTTAAAAGTAAATATTTTGGGGTTGGGGATTTAACTCAGTGGTAGAGCGCTTGCCTAACAAGCGCAAGGCCCTGGGTTCGGTCCCCACCTCCGGGGGAAAAAAAAAGAAAAAAAAAAGTAAATATTTCTCAAAAGAACAGGAAGACAAACCATAGTCAGAGAAAAAATATTTACTAAGCATTTATTTGGTAAAGGACTGTTTGCTCTAGGGACACAGCTCAGTGGTAGAGCAACTGCCTAGCATGCTCAAGGCCGTGTGCATGCCCTAGTACAACAGAAGGAGAAAAAAATGCAAACTAATACTAAAGAAATGTTAACCAAAATATAAAAGGAAGTTAAAACTCAGGAATGGGTGAGCAGAAGGTCCGAGACTCTCCCTGAAGACGCTACCAGACGGCAAGTGTGGGGGGGCACGCAGCAGCCTCCTATCAGCAAAACCCAACAACACTGAGCTCCTACACACTGAGAATGATCAAGACCGGAACACTGCGGCATCAGACTCGGGCCGGACACAGAGCAACACCGCTCATTCACAGCAAGGCAGAGACGAAAGGCTGCACACTCGGAAATCCAGTTAGCAGTTTCTAACGAAATCAAGCAAGGTCATACAACCCTGCAACAAGTTCCACGGAGTTAAAACCTCATCCACACAATCAAAGGCTGCACATGGCTGCTCTAGCAGCTTTGTTCAAAGTGCCAGACAGCAAAGCAGCCATGCTGTCTTTCAGTAGGTAAATGGAAAAGTGTGGAATACCCACCCAGGCAGTGGGCTACGACTCACAGTAAGAAGAAATGAGCTACCAAACCATCAAACATGTGAGCCAGGCCTGGTGGCACAGTCCTATAATCTTTACTACTTGGGTGGCAAAGGCAACAAGAGCATGAATTCAAATACTATTTGGGCTTCAGAGCAAGTTCAAGACCACAATGAGTAAGTCAGTGAGACCCTATATCAAAAGACAAAGCCAAAAGAGGGCTAAGGACATAGCTGAGAGGACCTGCCTAGCACATGCAGGGTCGTAGGTCCAAACCCAAGAGACATGGAGAAACCTTTGGTAGTAAGTGGAAGAAGTCAGGACTCACGATTTCAGATTCTAAACGTTTCCCTTAAAAAGTAAAATTATGGACACAGTAAAAGGACCAGTGGCTACCAAAGGGTGGGGGAGAAGATTAAGAAGAGGCAGAAAGAGGATTTTTTCCCACTTAGTAAAATTAGTGAAACTGTTCTGTATGGTTCTACAACAGTAGACGCACGCCATTTTCACATTACCCAAACCCTGAGTGAACCTGACTGGAAGTACAGACTTTGGGGAGGGACATGGCTTTAACAAAGGCACCTCTGGTGCAGGATATGTTTGTTGGGGCAGAGGGTCTATAGTATTTTTTTTTTCTCTGTACTGTTTGCTTGATTTTGCTGAGCACCCAAAAGAAATTGCCAGACACCTGAGTCCATTATTTAAGCAGTAAGCCCGCCTTCAGCAGACAAAGGTAAGTACGCTGACAGGGTAAGGAGCATTCAGAAAACACATCTGCCCATGTCAGCAACATGTTTGTTAAATATTTTCAAATTTAGAGCTTTAATACTACTCACTTGACAGCTTTTAATATATAAAAGAAAAATTTGCTTAGAAACATAAGACATGCAAAAATTATATTTCCTATGCAGCAGTAGAATTTAAATTTTTTCAAGACATGAAAGATGAAATCTTTTTTTAAAAAATCTATAAAAATGAACACAAAGGGGCTGGAGAGATGGCTCAGAGGTTAAGAGCACTGACTGCTCTTCCAGAGGTCCTGAGTTAAAATCCCAGCAGCCACATGGTGGCTCACAACCATCTGTAATGGGATCTGATGCCCCCTTCTGGTGTGTCTGAAGACAGCTGCAGTGTACTCGCATAAAAAAATGAATACAAAATGTAGATTAGGAGAGGTTTTTGACAAAGCATTATAACACTTGAAGAGTACAAATCACAGAGAAAAGGACAAGCAGGCCAAGAGAGGCACGCGTGACAATACCAACTAGCCAACGAAGAGGGAACTTGAAGGAAGCACGAACATGAAAGATGCCCAATCTTACTATCAGTTAAGAGGACTGGTGACCACCACTCTACCGCCTTTGTCACGCTAGCATGTGTCACGTCCCATCACACTCTGACAGGACGCCACTCGTCCTGAGAAAGGGATAAACAGTGTAAAAGGCAGCAGAACAGATTGGACAGGCAGGACAGACTCCCAGAGTTGAGTGTGATCGCACAGGATTGCCACCCAGGCTCCGGAGGCTGAGGCAGGAGGACTGTGAGTTCAACAGTGAATGGGCTTTATTAAGGCCAACCCTAGAGGAAAAGAAAGGAGTGGAAAGATTTCTAACCACTATAGAAACAGATCAGCTGAAAACTTACCAATTTTGTCACCCATCACTATTTTAACTGTGGAGGCAAAAAGGTCCAACAACAAAGCAGTTCTCCCAGGAAAGATTAAGCACATGCCTCTCTTAAAACACGAAAGGAGATTACAGCCATCTGCAAGAAAGGTAGCACTAACATCCCTCTCCCACAGCATCAGGACCTAAAGCTGGCCCATCTCCTGCAGATGCTCAAGACACAAAGACCGACCACCCTTACCTGCTCTGCCATGCCAGCCAATGCCCATGACTGCACAGCAGAGCAGCTTCCCTTCTTCCCACACGCTCCAGTGCTGCCCCACTTCGGATGCTAACCACTGTTTCCCCCAGCTGACCTGCAGCAGCCACTCTGAGAAGCTCTCCTGTCCGCCGAAACCTAACCTCCCAGCACACCATAGTCATCATGATTCTGGTTTTTTGTATTTTTCTTTTACATTATTTCTGTGTAAGCGGACACCATGGTGCACACATAGAAGCCAGAGGGAGGTGGAGGTGGCTTTCTTCTCCCACCGTGTGGACCCTTCAGGCCTATCGACTGAGCCTCCTTGCCAACCCCAACCAACATGTTCTCTAAGGAGCACAAATAAGAGTACACCCACAACCCCAGCACTTTGGGGGCTGAGGAGGGAAGATCAAGAACTCAAAACTAGCCTAGGCTACACAGTGAAACTGTCTTAAAAAGAGAGAAATTAAAAAAAGAAAGCATTGCTGGCCTAGATTTAACATTCCTTAGTGGTTTTCCACTCTCCTCAGGTTACAGACTGACCATGACTCCATCTACACCCTTTCCCTATATTTGGCCACTTTGAATTCACTGTCCTCTCAAGCAGAAGCCTACCCCTTGGTGATTCACAATCACCCTGCTAAATACACCTTACAGTAAGAGTGCCCACTATCCACACAGCACAGGCGTCTCTCCATCTGCCCCAACATTACTCAGATTTCTATGTCAATTTTACTCATTTAATGCCATTTTAAATTCCATTTCCATAATTCTTATTAGATGAAAACTTGCATAAGAGCAGGATCAGAGCCTGGCTCAACACTAGAGGGCTAAACCCCAGCTTCATGGGCTAATGGACTGAATTTTCTTCAAAAAGTAAGAATTACAATTTTTAGCAATTTTCTTTTCCTTTTCTTTCAAAAAATCCATTTAACATATTGTCCTCAGAGAACATACCAGACGTTGACCTGATGCACAGAGCCACCACACTTGTTTTATTTGACAACTGTAGTTGACCTGTGTGTGGTTGTTGCCCAGCTTGCCTGAAGAAACATCTTCAGGGCGGCTTTAAACAACTTCTTAACCAAGGGACAACGCTGAGGTCCGGCTACTGCTCAAACAGCACTTTCCCATTACTGGTAAGGTTCTAGATGTGATCCTCAGAACCATCAAAATTGTAGTAATAATGATAAAATAAATAAATGTCTATGAAGTGGTTTATAGTGAGAATCAGTCCTTAACTGGTGTGCAGGGCAGGCCTACAGAATTGAGGAGATAAATAGTAACTCGGAGAAACATGTAGCAGACCTAAGTGAGAGCAGCCTTGAGGGTGTTCTTACTGCTCAGACAGATGCTTTGTGAATGCAGATACTGAGGTTTGTTACACAGTAACAGTGTCCTTCCTCCCTTCCGGCCTCTCCAAGCACGATGAATCAACTCACACTTGCGTCACCTACATAAGAACAGACACACCTCCTTACACTAAGGTCTTAGACTTTTGATATTCAAGATTTTTTTTTTTTAATTCAGTGCTGGGGAGAGAACCCAGCGCCACACATGCTAGGCAAGTGTTTTAGAGACCAACAAACCTACAAATACAGTCCTACTCTTCTGAAACAGTCTCCATGCTGCCCGACTAGCCTAAAACTTTCCACCTCCACCTCCTGCCTAGCCAGAAACATGGGCTGGGATTACAAACCATCACACACCCAGCAGTTTCTCAATGTCTGTCAAATGCAAGAGTTTAAACAATGGCACCTCGTTGTCGGCTTACTTTGCATTTATTTACTTAATACAAGAAGTGAACATTTTTAAGTTTACAAGTCATTCACCTTTGTCTCTTTTTCAACTATTTATTAGTCCATTGTTTACTGTATCAATCCATCCTGAGAATTTTTCCAGTTAAAAAAAAAAAAAAAAAAAACCAGATGTTTTACTGAGACATAATTCAAATAACACACCCAGTAACTGAGTGTGCTCACCTCCCATCACCTAACTTCAGGGTATTCTCATAACTAAAAAGATCCCCAGCTCCATCAGTGACTCCTTCCCTTCCCTCTTCTGCCCCAAGACCAAAGCACCCTTAAGCTTGCTGTCTTGATAGATTGGCCTTTTCTAGATATTTAACTGGAAGTATAAGCCTTTTTTTTTTTTTAAATAGCTCTTGGCTGTCCTAGAACTCTGTTCTGTAGACCAGGCTGACCTCTAACTCAGAGATCCACCTGCCTCTGCCTCCCCACACGAGCCACTACTCCTGGCTTACAAGACTTTTAAAAATACCTTTAAAAAAAAAAACAAAAAAAATACCTTTAAAATATAGAATTTAAAAACTTTCACACTTTCCAAATTCCCATAGGAAAGGGTTAATACTTTGATAAGGCCAAATCGATTTCAAGGCCATCTCTGGTGTCATGCTTCGCAAAGCTGTCCTGATCCTAAGGACACAAGCACCCTCCTCGCATGTATTTTCCAGGAGCACACAGTTTAGATTTTAACACAAAACTTATTGCAACATCTTAACCCCATTCGCCTGGTCAGTTGTCTCTCACATACTTACCAATCCTTTTCTTTTTGACTTATTTTCGCCACTCTCTACACTTACCTACATTTCTTTTGTCTACTCTGGATCTTTAAAGAATTCTTTCATCTGTTCCATGATGAAGTCCTGTCCTTTACAGCAAGCTTTAAAGTCTGGTTAAGGACTCTGCTAACTGCTATGGTTTTAATGTTCCGGACGCTGTGTTCATTGGTATTGACTTTTAGGGCTTTACACTCACATATTTATTTAGTCTTTATTACACTTATTATAAATTAATCTAGGAAGAATGTATACTTGCACAGAGGAGTCGACATTCCTTAGTTACATTTCTCTCTGGTGACACAAGCTTACTTTTAGGGCTGCTTTGGAAGTGTCATTTGTTGCATGCTAATTAGCTGCTATTTACTTGCTGCCTTTTGTTATTAAGTGGGGTTCCGCCTTACATCTTTCGTTTACTGACACAGAGCAAAGTTACTATCTTTATCTCATACACACATATTCAAAGATCTTTTTATTACTCTATTTATTAGATCTGCCTTATATTTAATTAGACCTAATTAACACAAGCTGTCAGAATGTACATCCACCTCTGTCTGATTACACTCCACAAGTTAAGTATCCCAGAAACACAGTAGCCATTTCCACACCACAGCAGACAAATTTTCAGAGCCACCAACACAGGAGAGGAGAGCGGCAGGCCAGTGTGAAAGGGAAACATATCCACTCCTCACAGCCACTCTATGACAGGCTGCTGCTGACCGAACTCCAAACACTAAATTTGTCTTACAAGTCAACATGCCCATTTTCCCAAAAACTGTATTTCAAAAGAGGCATATCAAAAATATTACGGTGCTTAAGAGGAATCTCACTAACTCTAGAATAAATTATAATATGCAAATGTGTTGTGATGAACTCTCTGAAAAGATTTTTGTTACAATGTTAATCCGAGGACAAAGGAGACAGCTGTCCTGCCTCTCGTTTTTAAGGCACTGGATACTCTTTCCAGGACTCAACATGGAAATAACACTGAAACTGCTACTGCAGCGGACTCTGATACTCAGGCCTCCCTCCTGAGCCGCAGAGAGCAAGGCTGTTTGCTCTCTCCTTTCCTCTTTAAGTACTCCAGAGGACCTGCTTTCTCCAGTTAGATGAAGAGTTACAAGACTTATTCTTAGGATGCCTATATAGTTTGTTTGTTTGTTTGTTTGTTTGTTTGTTTGTTTGTTTTTTAAGTGTGCTCACACTCACTGGGTGTGGTGGTACATGCCTTTAATTCCATCACTCTGGAGACAAAGGCTGGTGGAGTTTGAAGACAGCCTGGTCTGTATAATTAATCCCAGGCCAGTCAGGACTACAGAGAGAGATACTGTCTCAAAAAAAAAAAAATTAACCCTATTAGCCTGGGGTTCCTATAAATTTACTGACAATATGGTATGTCATTATTTCTGATGACTGTATTACTGAGGGCTCTTATTGCAAGATATAAAGAATATAAATATAACTATCTAATACATGGTTAATGAACGTGATGCTCACTCCTGCATTCCCTGCCCCAGTGAGAATACGTCAGTGCTATTCCTCAGGAGAACAGCGAAGCTTAAGCTTCTAGTGCCCAGACCACAAAATGGATTGGGACAGCCTGAGTTCTGACTCTGCCATGGATCTGTCACATGGGTCTACTCATTTACATTTGACTGACTTATCGGTAACTACAAATGTTAGTTAGCCTATTTCTCTCAAGGGCGTTTCGAAAATCCCAAACTCTCTGAGCTGTAAGGCATCCTAAAAATAAGCCTTGTAACTCTTCGATCTTAAAAAAAAGGAGAAAGCAGGTCCTCTAAAAACTGTTTTTAAAAAAGAAAAAGGAAAGAAAAAAAGAAAGCTTTACAGATAAAGAACAACTGCTACTAAGAAATAAGTTCTATGGAAATTTAGGGAGAAAGAAGCATAAAGTGAGCCAGGCTGCACAGACTTTAAAAGAGGGAGCAAGAACCAAGAGTAATGAAGACGAAGTGAGAGCACAGCAGAAGCCGCCTCCCAGGAAACAAGGAGCTGGCTACGGTCCTGCACTGCAGGAAGGGAACAATGACCTGTACCACAGTGAAGTAAAAAAACCAACAGGGGCTCTCACAACTGTAGGGATTCCAAATATAGTGCAAATCTTTAAATTAAATCAGAGTCAGGAAGGTTCCATCAACACCAACATTATATGCTACTGGCTAGAAAGATGACTCAGCAGATAAGGGCATTGGCTGCTCATCCAGAGGACCCAGGTTCAATTCCCAGCACCCATATGGCAGCTCACAACTGTCTATAACTTCAGATCCAGGGGGTCCAACATACACACAGGCAAAACACCGATGCACATAAAATAAAAATATTTTTTAAAAAAATGTTTACTGAAAGCCTCTCTGTTTTACTTAGCCAAGGTTCCGAAGACATCTCTACCTACTGCGGCCATAAAACCAGATGAGATGCTAAACTACGAAGACAAGGCCCTCAGCTGAGAAGATTATGAGAGGGAAGCAAAGTTTCTTGATATCTTAGGGCTCCCACGGCTGGGATGAAACACCAAGACAAAAAACAACTTAGTTTACAGCCTGCAGACCATCATCCAGAGAAGTCAGGCAGGATTCTGGAGGCAGAGGCTGATGCAGAGGCCATGGAGGGTGCAGCTTACTGGCTTGCCCGGCCCGGGGTGACACCACCCACAATGAGCTGGGCCCTCCCCCATCATCATCAAGAAAATGCACCCCAGGTTTACCCACAGGCCAATCTGACAGGGGCATTTTCTCAGCTAAGGCTCCCTCATCTAAAAGGACTCCAACCTGTATCAAGTTGGCATAAAACTAGTTGCACACCAGAACTTAACAAACTTCCCATCTTTAACTGTTTTTACCAAGGATGAAAACAGGAAAAGTTTGAAAAGTTCAAAGATGAGTTAGAAGTTTGGATGAAGCCATTTCTTTTCTTTTTTTTTTAAGGATTATTTATTTTATGTCTGTGAGTACACTGTCTCTGTCTTCAGAAACACCAGAAGGGAACACTGGATCCCCATTACAGATGGTTGTGAGCCACCGTGTGGTTGCTGGGAATTGAACCCAGGACCTCTGGAAGAGCAGTCAGTGCTCTTAACCGCTGAGCCACCTCTCCATCCTGTGAAGCCATTTCTTATCACAGAACTTTCAGGGCCATTCCCAAATTGGACAGCAGACAAGGTCCCTTCCTCCTTTCACCTTCAGGCTTTCATCGTGCGGATGTCACAGGCTGATGGCTGCTCCCATTACTCTGTGGGTTGACTGTGAAAATCCAGACTTCCACCTGACTGGAGTGGTCCACAGGAGCAGCAAAGATGGCTCCAAACACAAGTGTGCATTGTCACAACTGCAGAGCCAGCCTAGCGCTGCCTCAGGCTGATTTGTACGGTGGACGGCAGACACTTCTACAGAGATTCTGGGAACGTCTCACCCCCAGAAGCTGAGGAATTGGCGGGAATACTGCAGACAACCAACCAAAGAGCATTTACCCCAACAAGCAAAGGTCAGCGACTCCACACTGAAGGCCACAGCCTTCAGTCTGACACTCTTTAAGGGGTTTTTATTTTTCCTTTAATAGCTTTGCTGGGATATAACTGACATAAACTGAACATATTTAAAGTATACAATTTGGTAATCTTTTAAATATATATACATCCACAATCCACAGAATTCAGTAAAATAAACTTACTAGAACACTCCAGAGTCCTCGTGCCCTTCTGCAATCTTCGCTTTCCACCTCTGCCTGGGATACGTAAACTTAAGTTGCCAACAAGCTCAGGAAGGAAATTAACATACACTCTTGGTGGCTGGAGTTCTCCCACTCTGCACACTTACTGGACTCATGGACTCTGTAGACAGTGCGATTCCATTTTGGAGACACACATTTCCTTTATACGTTCATCACACACCAGTTCTTTCCAGTTCTTAAATAATCTGCTAAGGAACATTCACACAGAAACCTTTGCATGGATATATGACTTCTAGGGGAGGTGTACTTGTTTATGGATGTACACATGTACATATAAGGTGTGTGCACGCATACATGCCTGCACAAGCTTGGTATGGGTATGGGTGCAAGCTGTGAAGGCCAATGTCACGCCAACCTTACCTCTTCAGCCAGGCTCTCTTCACTGAGCCTGGAGCTCACCAGTTCTAATAGGCCAGCTGGCCGGTGAGCTGCAGAGACCTGCCAGGCTCTGCTTCCCTGAGATTACAGGAGAGCACTACTGTACCTAGCCACTCCACCAGAGCCAAATGCTCAGACCCGGCTCTAACTTTTCAGGAACGTGTCAACTGTTTTTCTGATGTGTGTACACACTCTCTAACACTACGCCATCTGTGTCTCCCAGGTGTCCCTCCTGTCCACTCTCTAACACTACACCACCTGTGTCTCCCAGGTGTCCCTCCTGTCCACTCTCTAACACTACACAACCTGTGTCTCCCAGGTGTCCCTCCTGTCCACTAACACTACACAACCTGTGTCTCCCAGGTGTCCCTCCTGCCTGCCAACACCTGGCACAGGAGGCTGAGTTCATTTTTTGTCATTCCTCTTGGGGTTGTTTCAATTGTACATCACTAATAACTAATAAAATTGATGGATATTTCTCACCATCATATAAAGGTGCTACCTGAATAGGAAATTTCCACCAAAAGGTCATGCAGTAAAAACTGATCTGCCATTGACAGTCTCAGGGATGTCATCATGAATGGACTGTTGCCCTGGCTGATTCACTGCCTGACAGCATTACTGAGGTGTGGCCCCAGGGGCACTAGATGTAGGGGGAAGCAGGTCAGTGAGCATGTGACTGTGAAGGACACACATTATCCCAGTCACCATGAGGTGAGCAGCTCTGCTCTTCCTTGGACCCCTGACACAATGCTCTGCATCATCATGACAACCCACCAACGGCCACGGACTGGAACCTCTGAAACCATAAACCAAATTCAATGTTTCTCCTTGTTTTTCAGGTATTTTGTACAGTGACGAAAAGCTAAGTAACATAAAAGACTTTTACATTTCAATTTCTAATTATTTGATACCAGTACACATAAATTTATTATTACAAACTCTTGGGAGTTTGTTGTCAGTTTAGTCGATTCTATCAAACGTATTACATCTAAGACCATGTTGTCTGCTAACAAAACTACTTCCTCCCTCCCTCCCCTTCCTCCCGGCCCCCACTGACAGGGCTAGAATCTGTAACGTGTTGAATTCAGGGGTGAAGCACACACACACCTTATCCCTCATTTAGGACTACAGCATCTAGCTGCTGCCCAGGTGTATGTGAGCCGTGGCACTGTCACAGATGCCCTTAACAAGTTAGCATTTCCTTTTCATTCTTTGTTTGCTAGAAACTTCTGCCTGAGCTATGGAATAGTCGGTTTGTCAAAGGTATTTTCCTGAACATATGAGATGACTGTCTGGGTCTGGTTCTGCTAATGTAGCCAATTACATCAGTTGCCTTTGAACTTTACACCCAACTCTCATTCCTGAAATAAACTGCACTTGACATGCCATCTCTTTTCATATTGCTGGATGTAATTTCCAAGGCTGTGAGGGCAGTGTTCCTGCCTGAACTGGACCCGGGGAAAGCTGCAGCTCTCAAGGACAGGGTGGGGAGAGGCTCCCGGCTTATCTGCTGTCTGAAGGAATTTGTGTGCAACTGACATCACTGCACCATTAAATGTTTGATTAGAATTAGCCCATAAAGAAACATCTGGACCGGGTATTACTTTCTTGCTTACTAATTTTTAAACTACAAAGGCTATTTTTAAAAGGATATAGAACTATCAATAAATCTATTTCCTTATAACTGAGCTCTATTGCAGGAACATTTTAATTTCATCCAAGGTACCAAATTTTAAGGCATTAAATCCTTTATATTATGAACATAAATATAAGAATATAGTATATCAAATATATAGATACAAAATAATATCACATTATATTGTTAATACCTGTAGAATCTGAAGTGACAGCCAATATTAATAATTCACAACCCTAAAAGATCAAAGCTTTCCCGTGCCGATGAACTGAATCCCAAGGCAAACTTCAAAGACTCCTCTATCTAGGACCCAAGGTGAGGGGTGGGGGGTACACAGCTACAGCAGAGCCACCGGACCCCAACACTTAGCAGGGGTTGGGGGAGCTGGGGTGACAATGGATTATTACAACTGTAAGGCTGGCCTGGGCTACCACGTATGGCCCTGGATTTCTGTATGTGCATATGAGGCAGTGGAGAGACATTTGCCAAACACTTCTTCCCAGCACTTGACTGCTAGAAGCATTCTGATTTACAATTTGAAAACATTTGTTCTGCAGTGACCTAATAAGGAAGAGAGTTACAGACAGGCAGCAGGTAGAGAAGTATGCTGTGCTGGTAAATATCAGGCTAAACAGAAAGAGATTCATGCCTTGGGATTTACGTCGGAATGACCCACAAATACTTTTCAGAGTATCTATGCCCAAGACTCTTGCCCACCCCCCAAATTCTAATTCAGTAGGCCTAAACTGTTCTGGAAAAAGCTTCCCATGTGATTCTGACCACACTTCTGATTCAGAACTGCCTATGTGGTCACATGGATGACTTCTCAAGTGACCCATTAAACATTAAAATCAGAGAAAAGTATGATGACACATGCCTTCAATCCTAGGACACAAGAAGCAGGGCCAGGAGAAGCTCATGTCCTGGGCCATCATGAAGTACAGAGTAAGAGCCTTTCTCAAAAATGATAGATAGACAGGCCAACACCAAAACATTCTTAATACTGGGAAGAGGTTCCTAGGCAGATACCAAATCATGTGTTAATGTCTCTTAGGATCTAATCTACCTCCCCATACGTCACACATGACTTCAGTAACTATTTCTAGCCCTGTGGTCAGAGTACAGCTGCTGGATCCCAATCAAAAGAGAGGCCATTGTTTGCATCTGCTGGAATCATAGCAAGGCAGCAGCAGCCATGCATCTGGGCTGTAATCATAGAAAAGATTACATACTGCTCACACAAGAGCTGACTGACAAGCAAGATGCTCTCCCATACTGTTCTACGATTCTGAGTGGAATTTTGATTTACACGGATTTGTAACTCAAACAGAACATTTCTTTTGCAATAACTAGATTTCCGCCATACTTAAAAGGGTGTGGATTTGGGGTGGGTTTTTTTAAATAAATACTATAAGAATGTAACTATTTTTTGTTGGGTTTTTTTTTTTTTTTTTTCAGAGCTGGGGACCGAACCCAGGGCCTTGCGCTTGTTAAGCAAGCACTCTACCACTGAGCTAAATCCCCAACCCCGAATATAACTATTTTTAAATTTCCGATGTTGGGCTTCTTTTCAGAAGATTCAGAAACACAGTTTTTGCTAAGAATTCTTTGTATAACAAATATTTAGAAAGAATGTCTTTAGTATAAAAATCTTGACAATCTTATATAAAGAATTCCTTGAAAAGAAAGAAACATTTGGAAAATCTTCACATACAATTCAACATTCTGGTTGGTGTGTGTGTGTGTATGTAACATGAACTATCAGAGTTATGCCTTTTATAAACTTACAAAGTGAGTCAAGGACACCAAAGCAGAGAACAATGCGTTCCTCTGTACCCCATGAATTCACAAGTATCAGAAAGTTGGTACACTTGCTTCCTATGGTCCCGTACTGTTGCTATACTTTAAGGGGAATCTCGCACACTGTATTACTTTTCGGATTTAACAAATGAATTGTAACAATCCCTTCATTATTACCAAATACCTTAGTTTTGCTTCTTTGTTGCTATGACCAAAAGCTACTTAGAAAGGAAAGGCTTTATTTGGTTCACAGGTTACATATAGTCCATCATTAGGGAAGCCACCCAACTGAAGCGAAGACCATAGAGGTATGGTACTCAGTGGCTTGCTCCCCACGGCTTGCTCAGCCCTGCTTTCTTGTACGACCCAAGACTACCTAGCAGCTCATGGGTGGCACCACCTACAGAGGGCTGTGCCTTCCCATATCAATCATCAATCAAGGAAATGCCCAGACAGGCCCACAGACCAATCTGATGGTGGCTATTTGTCAACTGGAGTTCCTTCTTCCCGATGAAGCTATAGTTTGTGTCACGCTGATAAAAACCAACCAGCAAACCGTATACATAAGGAACTTAATGTCTCATACCCATCTCAGGATTAACGTTCCCAGACTGTTGCAGAATGTTTGTACGACTCATTTTATCCAAGGTTGTATCTTTTTGTTCCATAGTGTAATACGATAAATAACTTGTCTGAAATCTTTGGCATGTGGCTGGGGAAATGGTTTAGTGAGTTAAGTAAGTGCTTGCCCCACAAGCATTGAGAATCTGAATCCAGAACCCCAGCACCCACAGAAAGGAAAGGACACCTTTCCCAAGTAAGATTTTCTTACTGGTTTTTACTGATTGTGCTGATTCCTGTAAAGAATACTGGAAAATTGGGGTGGGTAAGGTAGCTGCAGGCATGTGTAAGCCCAGGGTTCAATCCCACCAAGAAAAGAACGACTAAGGACAGGACAGAAAGCACAACACAGCCAGAAACGAAATGTCAGCAGTCTTTCCTTTTGAGGACAGTGTCCTGCCAGGATCAAACCTAGGGCACCAGACGCTCCTGTGTGCCGGCCGGTCGCCTACCACAAAGCTACAGGCCAGCCTTGCAAAGGTGTTTTCACTGACACACAAAAAACAACTGTCGCTGTTTCTCAGCTGCTGGAGGATAGACGCCATCACCAACCACACAGTGATCCCCAGACCAGGAAGTCATGAACAACCCAGCTGCATCAGAGGAACAAGCAGTCACCAATGTCCTCTGCTGGAAAAAAGCACTAAGACAGACTTTCGGGGAAACTAGCCAAACCGTGCAAGACGCCACCAAGTGTCACCTGTATACACAATGGGAGCAGATCCCATCTGGTGGCAGCAGGACAACCTGTGTGATTTAGGGTTCCTAGGACCACGCAAAGAAAAATGAGCCCAAACACACTGGAAACACATAACCCGTGGGAGAGAAGACCTCAAGAAAACAGTGGGGAAAAAACAAAATGGAAGCGGGGTGCAAAGAACATCGCTGGAGCTGGACAGAGACAAGAATGGCAATCTGCAGTCACTTCATCTGCCAGGACCACGCCAGGTTCAAGAGAGAGGGCTGATAAACTAAAAACTATGAATGCCACTGTGCAAAACAGGGTTCCAAGTTCTCTTTTACATTTAAACAGTTTGATGTTCAAATCAGGCCCAACATATCCAACTCAAACATCTGCCATTTCTCTATCCTGAAAACATTCAAATATTTCCTAACTTTGTTAACATAAAGTACATAAACACAAAACTGTCCACAGCCACTCCACTGTGCAAAGGCACAGTCCCCTTACTCCTCACTGTGACGCACGCAGTGGGCCCTGATCAGCATCTCTCCATCGCTCCCTCCCTCAGGTCTGTGTAACGTGTGTGTGAAGCCGTGTCATATCATGCATCCTATTATTTAATCTACGTGCTGATCTTGTCGTCTAAGTACATCCTCCGTATAAACCGAGCTCATGTCCTCAGGCTTCCGGGAAAGGCACAATAATGTATGGCTTAGAGCGTGGCCAGTAAGAACGATGCCAAGGACCAAAAGCAAACAAGGTCTCCTCCTCATGTATGCAGATTCCAAATTCTGCAGATGCTCCAGACAGACGGACAGACAGACACTGATATAAAATGATGGCCTATTTATATATAGCATACACTCTTAGGTGTGTCATGACACTGAGTATGTAAATAGTTGTCATATTATTTGACAAGAAAAGTACTCATACATATTCACTTCACACACAATCTTTCTCTTCTAATTATCTTCCCTGTGTTGGCTGAGCTGCAGATACAGAACCCATAGACACTGAGAGCTAACTGTACTCAACGCTACAGTTACAGGGCCGAGGGCACAGAGAGGAGAAGAGAAAGCAGGGAGGGGGCTTCCTGTAGACAGTACGCAACTTTACGGACACTGAAATCTAAATAATGTTCCTAGATCATAGGATCTCTTTTTTAACTTTTAAAATGTAAAAGCTGAGCTCACAGGCAGAAATTAAGGGTAACAAAATACGAAAAGGAAACAGAAACAGGTGTGACCTCTTATTTAAGATTATTCAAAATCAGACAGAAGAGTATTAAGTTGAGCACAGGCTCTTCTGCAAAGGAGTCCCATGTGACTTCTGCACTTCTGTCAGGCAGAGAGGCCACAGCTGGCCAAGTCCTGACTTAAGATCACTCAGAAGCAGGGGCAAACTGAAATCAAAATTGCTTCCTACCACTTAATACCCCTGTGTCACATCTGTTCCTTTGTTTCATGTCTCTAAACTGGGCTGACAATCAGACACCTCGCCTGCTCGTTGTGAGGAATAAACATGGATTTAGGAAGGGCCTAGTATATGTGAAAAGATTCAAGCGTGTTAGCCATCTTCTTTTTTGGCCTTTGCCTTTGCAGTGCTGGAATCAAATCAGGGGCCTTGCACATACCTGGCAAGCATCCTACTCCTGAGTCATCCCAGGCCCTGACAATTCTATCTTAATTGCTAAATAGCATTCTACTTGGCCAATGTTCTAGGTTATTTTGCAGAATTCCTCCTCTACCCCAATAAACAATGCTCCCATAAATACCCTTGTATGCATTAACTCCACTGCCACACTCGCCCTATTATTGCTCAGAAGGCAGAAGCAAATGTAAAATTATCAATCAAAATATCTCTTTTTATTTGTTGTTAAAATCTGTATGTTGGAGGATGGATGTGGAGGTCAGAGGACAACCTCTATAGAGGTGGCTTCTCATTCCACCATGTGGTTCCCAGGGATCAAACACGCGTTTGTCAGGCTTGGTGGCAAACGCACCTCTTCCCACTGAGCCATCTTTCCAGGCCCCAATATAGATGGTTTTTAAATTGCGAGTCAGCAAAATTCAAGACCAGTCTGGGCAAACTAGACCCTATTTCAGGATAAAAAATAAAAACTGTTCTCTAAAGTACTTGCCAGACAGACACGAGACAGGAAGTGCAAACCCCAACCCCCACACACACACACACACACACACACACACACACACACACGCACACACACAGTGACTTTTCTCTATCCTTTGAGCTGGGTATTAAGAGAATATGATAGTTAGCATTGCTAGTCCAGGCATAACTCTCAACTGCTTAACTTTCCTGTACTTTGAACACACAACTGTGCTAACCATGACAAGCTATAAGACACCCAGGGTACACGGAAAGAGACAAATGAGATACGGGGTGGAAAGGACAGAGAGATCCAACAATTTCAGGGCCTCGGATGCACGAAATGGAGGAGCCGTGCTAGAAGGGGGTCTTCCAACCTCAGCCTTCTGGGGGGTGAGGGGGAGCGGTGTGGGGATGAGTCAGAGATGAACCATCCAGCCAGGCTCTTTTCCAAACTTGTGACTCCTGAATCATAACCAAAACAAAAGGGCTGTTTTAACTCACTTGACGTTGATTTGTTACACACAGCATCTGATAACCAGGTGACAATTTAACGTGTATACTAATCTTTAAGGTTTTAAATCTCCAACTCACTGTGTCCTCACAAGGATCCCTTACAACAGCACTACCCCTGTGACCCAGGGACTGCTAAAAGCAGCGCCTCCCTCAGACACAGCCAGGAACTTGCTATGGAGCTCAGGATAGACTTTACTCCTGCCCTTCTTGCCTCCACCTCTCTAGTGCTATGATTGCAAATGTGTGATCCCGAGGCCAGCAGGTCTTCAGAGATCACTGATGAGCACAAAGTTCACTGGGTGAGTGTTCATAAGGTTGGTATAGGGGTGTTTGGGGCGCGGCTGAGTTAGGTCTTTTGAGACAAAACTTAGAGGAAGGGCTTTTCAGCTGTTAAAGCTTCTTATGGAACAGAACACTAAATTAAAGTAACTCCGAACACCTGTAAGTTAAAAGCCATCTTAAAAAGAAGGAAGAAATGTCAACAGGAAAAGTTTTATTTATTTATGTACACCTATTTCTGGTTAACACTACAAAAATCAAAATGGTTAGTCCTGTCAAATTTAGCTTCCTATGAGTAAACAAGCCACACACACACACACACACACACACACACACACACACACACACACACTCACACACACACACACACACACGCACACCATAATTTGTAAAATACATGATTAAATTCCACTAGTATTCCTCTTAGTGTTCTAGCAGGTAAAAGCACTTGCTGATCTTGCAGAGGACCCACATGGCAGCTCCCTACCACCTGTTCCAGGTGACCGATGTTCCTGCCTCCTCAGGTACCAGGCACACACATTGGTGCACATACACACGTGCAGGCAAACACTCATGCACATAAAATAAAAATAAACAAATCTTCACAATCAAGGGATACGAATGTGTGTCTCACAATACCTACTGCAGCCATGAGTGTCTCGTGATGTGAGGCCATCCAACGCCCGTGTGCCAAGGTGGGTGAGATGACCAGCACTGGCACTGTGACATGGCATCAGGCACAGTGACCTTCAGGCCATCCTGGATTGCGAGCCCAGTGGTGTTGGTAATGAATATGAGGAACGATTTGTCTAGAATGTAGAATCCCCGACACGTGTCTACTGAGTTCTTCCTGATCAGTCTAGACTTGCTTTAGACGGGATCGGAATCTTGCTTCTTCAATATGACTGAAAATGTGTCAGTCAGCAGTTTCTTCATCAGTAGAAGCAACCGCTGGGAATGTTACAGTTTTCAGCCCCAATGCACGCCTAAATCTGCATGACTGTCCCTTATTTGCAATCGAATGGCTGAAGTCTTCATGCATGCTGAACACTGCCTGCCCCGGCACACTGAAACCCACTAGAAAGCATTCTCTGTTCAAGTTCCACCACAAGGCTTCTCCCATCCTGACTAGGTCTTGCTACATGTTATGTCTGTAGCTGTAACATTTGTTACATCTACTTGTTTGTGCACAGTACTCATATGGAGGGGCACAGGACAGCTCAGTAGAGCCAGTTCTCAGAAATCAAACAGGTTGTCAGGCCTGGTGACAAGTGCCTATACTTACTGAGCCATCTCACCAGTCCAATGTCTGTAACTTCTGCTGGACAGCAAAACTCACAAAAGCTTATTTTGTAACCAGATGTGGTAGCTCACGCCTATAATCCTACCAAAGAGGCTGAAGCAGGATTGCTATGGTTCTATGTAGCATAAACTACAGAGTGAGACCGCCAAAAACCAAAGCAGGTGCCAGCAAGACTTCTCATCGGGGAGATCAGCTGCCGCCACACCTGACTGCCTGACAACCTCGGTGCGAACCAGAACCCACGGGACAGAGAGAAATGACTCGTAGGTTGTGTTCTGACCCATGCTCGTGCACGTGCACGCACGCGCACACACACACACACGGTTTTTACATTCATTCATTTCAGAGTAAAGCTATTTTAAATATTTTTAAGAACATTCTGGAAACTTGACACAGTTCTGTGCCTATCGTCCAGACAGTTTCAAGCAAGCCTCACTGCCTCTTCTCCTACGTGACGCACTTTGCATCAAGTAAGTTAGAGGTGGGGACTCAGTCACACCGCTCGCTTACCGTTGCTGTGACCTAAGCAGAACCCACTTAAAGAGGGAGGAACTTATTTAAGCTCTGCCTACCACAGCAGGAAGCTACAAACAGCTCAGAGCCAAAGCCTAGAGGAGGAACTGGGGAATCCAAAGCCTTGAAGTTACAACACTGACACCTACTCCTCCAGCCAGGCTCCACTCCTCAAAGCATCTACACTCTCCCAAAACACTGCCACCAGCGAGGGACCGAACATTCAACACAAGCTTATAAAGGCCATATCATGTTAAAAGCATTAACATTTTATACCTTCCATGCTGCAAAATAAACTTAGCTACCTCTGAGAGTCATAATGGTTCCTACATTGCACAGAAGAGCAAATGCAAAATGCTATGTCCAACATCCTGGAGCCCACAGGGCAGCGTCACCCTCAGACTGCCATACATCTGCCTCTGTGGACTCCCACCCTGCCGCATACTTCCCACCTCTCCCCCTGAAACCCTTCCAGAAGTCTCCATGATCCTGCAACCAGGATCACACGGATGATGACCCGGTCGGTACCACCTTGGACCATCACATGGTTGCACTGGCTTCTGAGTTCCTGGGCAGCAGGGTACAGTGAAATGAATCCTGGGAAATCACTTTCCTGGGCTGCAGTCTGCAAACCATGTACCAGGGCAATGCTACCATCTCGAGTGAAAGTTTCTTAATGAGCTTACTTATCTATACCCTTGAGCCTGCTGTGGTTGAAGCCCTATTCAATTCTGGGGAAGCACTTAGGGTTAAAAGTAGTCAGTGATACTAAGCCACAGCTGAATGCTAGAGTACCCTAAAAATACTCCCTCTACCACAACTAACCCACAACCACCTTATTAATCACCTCTTGCCAAGTCTCAGGCCATGAACAGAATGTATAAAGGATCTTCAACAGCTATTCCCCAAGGAATCCTTCAACCTGAAGCCTGGTGAGCCTGGCCTCAGCGTCTGCGGTATCCTCAGCTTTCTGGTCTGAGCTCGCACCAAGGTCATCCGCTAACCTGTTTATAGCACTAGAGCCCCCGTAGCCCACTTCACCAAACTTTTTCACAGCCCTCCCACAAACCAGTTCCCACAGGCTTCTGAACCACATCCCAAGGTAGTCATGGCAATGGACCTACTTCTCTAGTACCAATACTCTGTCACATCACTGGGACTGAAATCTCTGATATAAACAACATAGGAGAGGAGGTATTTATCTGTGCTTGTGGTTTCATAGGGTTCACCGATGGTTGCTCTGCCTCACGTCTGTGGGCAGAGCATCTCAGTGACAGAAAGACACAGAGGATGCTATTTGCCCTGAGGTAGGTAGACATGAAGAAGAGCTAAAAGGGGAAACCAGGGCCAGGCCTTTCATAAGGGTAACCTGAGGATTCTACCTGCAAGCAGCCCCAATCTCCAAAGTTCCCTACTCCCCTAAACAGCACTGCTGCTGGCGTCCAGACATCCGACATGATGAGCTCCCGAGAGCGGCTCACACACAGAATGCTGCACATCTCCGCAATCTCAGCCTAAGATCACCGCGTTTTCTCCCCTCATGGAGAATGTCCGTCCTTCCACATAAACGAAGCACTCTATGGTTTCTTTTGGGCATTTGTAGATTACCAGCACCACTATTCCTACACTTTCAGACCCTTTGGGCCACTAACAAGTACAATGAAAGTTGCTTGAACCCAGAACTACAATACCACCCAGTCCACGTGATAATTAAGACAGCCAAGTAGCAGACACTGTAAACATACACTGGGAAAGGAGGAAGTGACATCCCGGCTGGCTAGCTCAGGATAATGGATTTCTTTCACCGTGCTACTTGGGAGGGCAAATTTTAAAACAGAGTTTCAGGGTGGGGACATGGCTCGGATGGGTATTAACTCCCAGCGCAGACTCATGAGGACCTGAGTTCAGATCCCTATACTAAAGTAAGGTGGGCACCCGGACAAGCCACCTATAACCAGGGCTGGGAGCATAAAGACGGGCAAAGCCCTGGGGCTCGTTAGCTCCAGGTTCAGCGAGACTCACCTCCGAACAAGACAGACCAGACCCCAGTCTCAAAACAGAGACCAAGCTCTACGTCCTGGAAGTCTCCTTGCTGGCCAGCGCTCTCCTCCAACCAGGACATTCTGTGCAGGCTGCTGAGGAAGAACTGCCATCAACAGTGCCACTCAGCTGTGAACCGGTCTCCAAACCCACCAGCCAGCCAGGCAAGCTGTGTCCACCGGTGCCTAACAGCAAGTCTGCTGCGGAGCCATTTTCTGACTGGACATGGGCGCTCACGGCTGCAGGGAGGGAAGCTACTGCTGCTGCTCTGCTAAATGGACGTGATGTATCCATCAGATTATCATCTAAACAACTGTTGATGCCTGCAGACAGCACTGCTGTCAGCCCTGTTAGGGAAGCAGCTCCCTTTTTTTTGCAGGTCTGTGGTAACTGCAGAGGTGTATAACCGGTCGGAGTGATGAAAACAGGCAGCTGTTGCAGAAGCCAGGCACCTGCACCTTCCCCGTGAAGGCTCAAGGGAGCGGCAGCAGAGAGAGTCAGAGTCAGAGGAAAGAGAGAGACAGCAGTGTGGAACGCTGACTTCCAGACATGCATGGCGTCGCACTTAGACGAGGAGCAGCTGCGATCACCTGCACACGGTGTGCACAAGAGTGGGACTGTCAACACCCGGTCACAGAGAACAGAGGGGCTCGAGGGGCCCCACCACTCCCTGAGGATGTATGCACAGTTAATGGCTGAGGGGGAAGGGGAGACATTTCCTTCAGTGGCGTGACCACTGGAAAGGGCCTGTGCTCCTGCAGGCATCCCGAAGGATCACCAATCATGAAGGTAGAGAAGAGCAGAAGTGAAAAGAGAGGAGGTGAGCGGCGGGGGACACTGAAGGGTAACAGTGGATGAGTAGGGTCATGTGCTGTGTACATGGACGACAGTAGTGAAAACCATTAACCCATTATTAGATATAACGGATAGGTACTATGAAAACACAGTAAGGGAGAGAGCAATCCAGGAAAATGCCAACCTCATGGCCTCCAATGTACATACATGCACACGCCTCTGTGAATGTATGTATACAACATGCATACACACACAAAGAAAAAATCAAAAAGCAGCATGAATGTTCTGGTTTATATTTTCCAGATCTTTCCATCTACTGTTTTCTATTTTATTATTTCTATTGTGTTTACACAATGGGGAGTTATTGTGTACCGTGGCACAGATGTGGAGGTCTATCTACAACACAAAATCTTACCCAAAACGGGATTTTTTTTCTCTAGGCTATTCTGGGCACAGGTAAGGTTTTGTGTTGTAGATAGCCTTTTTTTAAAAAAAATATTTATTTATTATATACAAGTACACCGTAGCTATCTTCGGACACACCAGAAGAGGGCGTCAGATCTCATTACAGAGGGTTGCGGGGAATTGAACTCAGGACCTCTGAAGAACAGTCAGCGCTCTTAACCACTGAGCCATCTCTCCAGCCCTACATTTTTCTAGTAGAGATGATTCCTAGCTTTAGCCAGGTATGGTAGTGCATTCCTGTAATCTCAACACATGGAAGGCAGGAGCGGCAGAATGTCAGTCTGAGCTACACAGTGAGACCCTGCCTGAAAAAACATAACAATAGTAATAATTCTACTTCACAAAATATGTTAACGATGAGAAAATCCAGAATGAGGTCTGGCACACCAGAAAAGTTTGCATACATTTCTGTCAACTTAAATTGATTAAATTGAATGAAAAATTAGAAACTTCAGTAAGAATCATCAGGACTCATGACTTTGGTACATGTTAATTTCATTATATCACTTCTAAGATAAAAGCACATTTCCTGTTATCCTTCTGCCCACTCTTTTTTTAGCATAGAGAGAACCAGTTGTCAAGGAGTTTGTCTGTTAAAAAGAAGGGATATAAAATGGCCTGAGGCCAGCTTCACGGCAGAACACAACTAAGGTGTGCATAGCCATGTTTTGTTGCAATGTGTTTCACCGCTAAAACTTCTCATCCAAAACATCTGTTAAAAGATGATTTATTCTGTCAGGTGGTGTGGTGAACGTCTTTAATTCTAGAACTGGGGAAGCAGAGGCAGGTGGCTCTCTGAGTTCCGGGCAAGCATTGTCCACTGAGTTCCAGGACAGCCAAAGCTACACAGAGAAACAACTCTGTCTTAAAAACAAACAAAACAAAGGAACAAAACAAAGTATCACTACATCACCCTAGGTGGCCTCAAACTCACAAGCTTTTTGCCCCTGGCAAGGGCCACTGTAGTGATGACCCAACACTCCCAGCTTAGAAATGATTTGGATTACAAGTCCTGAAAATTCAAACAAAGGACTACTTATAGCTCCAGCACAAATCCAAACTTCAGTAAATACTAATTAAAATGTCTCTGTCTCCCAAACATTCCCTCTGGAAAACAGTGCACTTAGATACATGTGCATTCCTCCAGACTTTTATAACAAGACTTTGACCTTTAAGTTTTTAAACTGGTATTTTTAAAAACTAAAGATAGAGCCCAAAGTTACACAATGAAATGTGCCCCCACAATCTACTAGCAAAATCCAGAATACCCAGCCCTGGAATGCAAGAGAAAGCACTGAGTTTATTCAAATGACCAAAAGTCGCTGTTTCAACTGCAACATCCTTTTCTCCCCGTTTCAGCCGGGGCCCTCCCACTCCCTCATCAGTTTAACAGGAGAATGAATGCTTTAACCTAGACCCTCCCGGTGAACCTTACCCTCAGCAAAATCTGAGTTTGGTAGTAAGTCTACAGCACCCAATGTAGTTACATGAAAATGCTATATTTAAATGGCTTAAGATTCACCTCGTGAAGAAAAATTTTTATTTGATAAGGTTCATTATTTAAAAGCATGGAAATAAATAAAACATCAATTAATTGGCCTACATAACTCAATGAATGTCTATACAGTTAAAATTCACATTTTGATGGTAGATAAGTGCACACAGTCAATACGGATAGTATAAGAGCCCCACTGCTTCTGTTCTGGTTTTTCTTAATTTTTCTTATTATTTTATATGTACGGATGTATGTCTGCATGTATGCTTGTGCACCACATGTATGCCTTGTGCCCAGAAGAGGCCACTGGATCCCTGGAACTGAAGTTACAGACAGTTCTGAGTGGACATGTAGGTGGCAGGAATCCAGCCCAGGTCCACTGGAGGGGCAGCCAGTGCTCTTAACAGCTGAGCTGTCTCTCCAGTCCCAAAGTGAATAAGGGCATTGGGGCAAAGGCAGTAAAGTCAGAGACCAGTTCTTAGGATTTCTTCTGTTTTCCTTATTTTTCTTGGCAACGGCAAATAACAATTGGCTTTGTCTGCATGTGTCTATGTGCATGGTATGCATGTGTGCGTGTGTGTATTTTTATGTGTTCAAGCACACATGTGTATGTACATATAGAGGCCAGCAGTGGCTGCTCCTCCGTCATTCTCCACTTGATCCCAGAGCTCTCTGATTCAGTGTCTAGCAATCCAGCTTGTTAATCTAGCTGGCCAGCTTGCTCCAGCGGACCCACCTCTGCCTCCCAAGGGCTGATACTGCCAGCCCAGCATTTACCAGTGGGCTGAGGATCCACGCTCCAATCCTCAATGTCTATAGTCAAGGCTCTACCCGCTGAGCAATCTCGGCCCACGTGACAGGGCTCCGGTGAGCTGGCCAGACTAGCCTCCAACTCACAATCCTCCTGCCTCGCCCTCTGAAGTAGATGGCTTATAGGTCTCACTCATTCCCACAGCTCACAGATTCTCTATTTTGATAGTTTCAATATAGCATTCAAAATCCACCTAGTCACTTAAATTACCTTCATCTAATATATACATGATGTGAACGAATACTGGTAAAATATCCTATTCGGACACAAGTCAAATCTATATAGTGGCAGTCACAGGAAAATTACAATTACTGAGAATGTGAACAATGGGGTGTCAATTTCTTGGCACTGTTCTCTACTGTAAATCTAATCTAGGCCCCAAAATGAATACAAGATGTGGGAGCTCTTGGAGCTATAATGTCCGTTCCCAGTTTGCAGCTGACAATAATTGGAATGCCAGAAGCTTAAAATCCTAGAAATCTTTACCTTCTTAAATAGAGCAAATATTACAATCAAGTTGAACAAAAAAGTTCACCATATCACACCATGCAAACTGGTATCTCTAATTCTTTTTTTTTAAAGATTCATTTTTTTATTACATATAAATACACTGTAACTGTCTTCAGTGTAAATACACACCAGAAGAGGGCATCAGATCCCATTACAGGTGGTTGTGAGCCACCATGTGGTTGCTGGGATTGAACTGGGACCTCTGGAAGAGCAGTCAGTGCTCTTAACCACTGAGCCATGTCTCCAGCCCAGTATCTCTAATTCTATGTCCAATGGTTTACTTTAAAAGTTAAAGTGTCGGGGTTGGGATTTAGCTCAGTGGTAGAGCGCTTGCCTAACAAGCGCAAAGGCCCTGAGTTCGGTCCCCAGCTCCGGGAAAAAAAAAAAAAAAAAAAAAAAAAAAAAAAAAAAAAAAAAAAAAAGAAAGAAGTTAAAGTGTCACAACAGGAAAGGCTAGACGCCTATTCAAGGTTCTTCCCTTAGCTTGACTTTACTTTTTTCTTTCTCTCTTTCTATTTTCAAATCAAATTTATCCAAACCAGGAGAACACAAAGCAAACTACTGTGGTTACTTGGCGTGAAGACGCACAGCTGACGGATGGGAAGATGTCTCAGTTGTTGCTGCTTGCCACACAAACCTAAGGAACTGGGTTTGATTCCCCCGAAACATATGTTTAAAAAAAAAGAAAAAACAAACCGGGTACATCAGCATACCTATAATCCCAGAGCCCGGAGACAAAGATGGGAGGATCCCTGAGTACTGCTGGCCAACCAGTCTAGCCAAATCAGCAAGCCTAGGGTTCAGTGAGAGTCCGCTCAAGAGTCAGTCAGGTGGGAAGCAACTGAGGAAGACACCCAGTGCTACCTCTGGCCTGCACAAACACACACACACACACACACACACACACACACACACACACACACGCAGAGAGAGAGAGAGAGAGAGAGATTGAGAGAGAGAGAGAGAGAGAGAGAGAGAGAGAGAGAGAGAGATTGAGAGAGAAATATAAACAGCTGAAATCACATAAGCAAAGTTTTCACAATAAGCAGAACTTTCTATGGTATTGTTTTAAAATTACTTCATTTGCAGCCCCGAGAGTAAAGCAAGCCTCCAAGGCTGCCCTAAACAATCTGTGTCACTGGGGGCCCTTCAATTCACCAGGACATAAAACTGTCAAAATCTAATGGCAACAACAGTAACGAAATCAAGTACAGAGCTGTGTTTTGTTTACAAAGCTCTAACTTCAAATAAAACTTGCACCTAGAAAGAAACAAAAGGCAAAGACAATTTGTCCTTAAGTTTCCTCCAAGTTCCTCCCTCTGCACTTCTCCTCCTTCCTCTTCTTGGAGAGGAGAATGGGATGCCAAATTAACAGTCAGAAGGCTGAGTACAGTTAGTTCCTGGAGGGTGCAAGAATTTGCAATGCGTGCCTGGCAGGGAGCTCGGTGGGCGCACTGGAGCTTGGGCGCGCGCTGGCGCACCACACACAGACACACAGACAGACAGACAGACACACACACAGAGACACACACAGACAGACAGACAGACAGACAGACAGACACACACACACACACACTGCTCAAAGGAAGCTTTCAAGAAATGTCACTATGTAACAAGTTTTAAGGTCTTATTTAGGCCTCAGGCCAGCCCTATCCAGAACACTGTAAAACACAACCTAGAAAAGCTCCATTCTCCAAACCAAGAGTTTGCTGTAACACTCAAAAGGGAAAGAACACAGATTCTGGACCCCCTCAGCACTGCCGCCTCTCACGTGGAAGGCTGGCCAACCCATGTGAATCCAAATGCCACCACATCAGTTTTGTGACAGATCCACTGGGAGCATCCGACTGTGATCCAGGGCTCTCCAGGCCGCGGGAAGAGGAACACAAATGCAATCTTCGGGGCCCTCCTACTTCCGTTCTCAAAACAGAAATGCCGTCTCGCCCACTCAGCCCTGCACCTCTTCCAAAAGCTTCGACGGAAAGCAGAGTAGACCGTGGCGGCGGTCAAGGGTGGCTAGAATAGGTGGTTCAAAGCCCCCCACCCCCACCCCCAGTCCCGACTCCATCGACTCTGCCTCCAGCGCTGCCCCCTCCTCCCGAGCCCGAGGCCGCGGAGTAGCGGGAAGAGGAACTAAGAGACCCGCAAGGATGCCCAGAAAGCTTGCGCGCGGAGGGGGTGGGAAGGTGGGCTCCAACGCGCAGCGGAAGGAAAGGGAGAGGAAGAGCGCTAGAGAGGGACGCGACTTTTGGGATTCGGCGGTGCCCTGGCTCGGGGAGAAGCGGCGGCGAGCCAGGGCTGAGGAGGCGACGTCCCCTCTCGGCCACGCCTCGGACTGCGGGCAAAAGGCTGCGGCCCGCCCCGTCGGAAGGCGCGGACTGCGGGTCCCCGGTACTGCCGGGATGGCTGGTGCTCCCGGGGTGGGCGGTGCACACAGATCTGCCGGTGTACCCTGGAGCCGACGGTGCACCCGAGGTCGGTGGGTGCTGCCAGCGGCTGGAGCGTGTTCCCTGATCATACGATGCTCCCGCAGCCGGCGGGCGCTACCGGGGCTAGCGACTGCTCCCCGGGTCGACCAGTGATCCTGGGGTCAGCGGCCGCTCCCCAAGACCGGCTCTCACGCCCCGCCGCCAGCATAGGCGGCTCCGGGAGGCACTAGGAGACACGGTGGTTACCTGAAACGGGGCGAGTCCTTCAGACACTCCTCGAAATCCACCGTCATCTTCATCTTGCCTCCGTCTGGCCTCGCAGGCAGCGCCGGAGAATCCACGGGAGCTGCGGGACCGGGGTAGCGGTGGCACCGGGGATCCGGGCGGCGTCGGCGGGCGCTCGGCTGCCTCTAGGGCTGCGCGGAGCTGCGGAGGGCGCTGCGCTCCCTGGGCATAGCAGCCGCGAAGACTGCAACGGCTCGGCAGGCCCTGGCCGCCTCTTCCTCCGCCCCAGCTGAGCACCGGCCCGGGGAAAACGCCCGGGAGTGACAGCCGCGGTCAGCCAGCCACCGAGCCGCGGCCCCGGGAGGGGCTTCCGGCAGCACCGCCCGCGGGAGGTGCACGACCACTGCGACAGCCAACTGCAATGCGCGGGCGTCGTTAGGCGGGATGCACGGGTTGCTAGGAGGCCGACCACGCAGGCGCCCTGGGAAGGAAGGAAGTCACGTGACCCGCCTCGCTCTCTCCACCCCTCGCCCCGCCCTCGGGTCTAAAGGGAAGAAGTTCTCTTTAAAGCAGTTTTGGCAGCAGTGTACAGAAGTCTGGAAGCAGGAATTATGACAAGGAAAAGACTAGACTAAGCCTTTCAGTTTAGAGAAACTGAGAGCAGGAGATAACCTTTTGCTTATTGGTTCCACCGCTTAGTAATTTGGAAATTGCTCCTACATACATCTTTTCATGTAATCAGAGGCCATTTCCTGGAAGTGCAATGGCTAAATCATATTAAAATCACCTTTAAAAGTTTGGGAGTATCCGTGAAAATGCATAGGTGGAATGTTTTAACCCAGAGGCTGTGAAAACCTGCAGGCAAACTTCTAGGGTTATCGTCTAGCTTTCCCACTTTAAAATAACAGCCCTGATCTGATAGGAAGGGTTTAGTTGACAGAAGTACTACATAGTAATCATCTTGTAAGTGTCGGTGCATTTCTTTACAGGTTAGTCAAAGGTCAGGTCTCAGCCAGCTCACATTTGCTATCTAAAGTCTATATAACCTTTGACCATTTGCCTGTATGCTATCTTTTCCTAACCTCCAGCTATACCTTGATCTCTTCTGCTCATTTAGAAGGTACCAGGGTAATGCTGAAACTTTTCAAAGAATACGCAGACATTATACATGTCTCCTCTTTCTTTAGAAACTTGATTTCATTTTTCAATTTAATTTTACATGTCTATGATAGACGTAGGTCCTCTCCATAGCTACTAACTACATACTGTTAAATGCTCGGTGTCCTCCAGTGTACCAGCTGGTCAGGCTGATCTTTTCAAGGACTGTAACTTTACCAAGAGAATTAGCCAGTTATACTACATCGAATTGCATTGATGATTTGCCATAACTAATCATATATAATAGTTTATTGTGTCTTTTAAGGCAAGAGCCTTAAAAGTGGTACTGGGAGTGGGGGCAGTCAAATAAAAATTCAACTGTGGGAGTATATCTTAAATATGAGGCCAATGTAGGCTACATAGTAACATCCCGTCTCAAAACCATAAACATAGTAACAAAAACCCTGGGCTACTGGCACAAAACCAAGCGGGGAGAGCATTGGGATAGCACTGAGAATCAGAATGAAAACCACACACTTACACCACCAAATCTTTGACAGAGATGTCCAAAACCCGGGAAGACACCCAACATCTACCTCTATACCACAGTCACTTGAACCACCTATGAGCACAGACATGTGCATATACCGCAAATCTACACCCCAAAAAAGCTTCGACATAGGATTTTTTATTTAAAAAAAATTGTTTTAATCTACGTAAAGAGACAGACTATAGACTGGAAGGACCGCATCTATAATCTGTAACAAAAAAGGGGGGGTCTGTGGGAGCATCCAGGGTAAGTATACTGGCAAAGGCTCTCAAACCTGAGCTTAGTCCTGAATTCCATGATGGAAAGCACCATGATCGAGGTCGTGCTCTGACCTCTATTCATGCAGTGGCCCATTCATGTCCACACTTGCACACTAACTCTTATTTATTTTTCGATGTATGTGTGTTTGTCTGTGTAAATATATACCACCTGTGTCCCGGTACCCACAATGACCAGATGGGAGCGTCCAACCCCCTGAAGCTGGAGTTATGATCAGTTGAGATCTACCTGATGCCAACCCCCTGAAGCTGGAGTTATGATCAGTTGAGATCTACCTGATGCAAGTGCTGGGAACTGAACTCAGGTCCTTTGACAGAACAAGTTTTCTTAAGCATTGAGCCATCTCTTCAGCCCCAACACACACACACACACACACACACACACACACTACTATAAAAAGAAGAAATGCAAATTTTGACTAATGGGAAAAAACCTCCAAAAGTTAAATACTAAAAGGAAAAAAAAATCTAGTAATAAGTGGAATAATGGGTTGAATAGACAGTTCTCAAAAAAATAAAATAAAATAAATTAAGCGCTCAGCACCCTTAGTCATCAAGGAAATGCAAATTAAAACAACGCTGAGATTATATTTCAGAATGACTATCAGGAAAACCAAACGTGAGAAATGCTACCGAGGGTCTGGAAGAGCCGAAGACTCCTATACCACTGGTAAGAATGGAAACTCGAAGTCAGCATAGAAATCAGTACGGAGGTACCTCAAATACTGCATTAGAGCTATCATCTGGTCACCTATATATAAGAAGCCCTCTAAGTCAGCGTACCACAGACGGACTTGCACGTCCGTGTCTATAGAGGCACTGTTTAACATAACCAAGAAAATGAAACTACCCTTGAGGTCTAACAGCAGATGAATAGATATCGTGATATTTGCAGGTAAATGGATTGAACTTGAGGTCATTAGATTAAAAGTGAAGTTAGACCTGTACCCATCACTTTACACAATAACCAGTTGCAAATGGACCAAAGACCTCCATCTGAGACCTGCAACAGCTCATGGCCTACATGACATGCGTGAAGAAGGATGCTCTGGATAGGACTCCATTTGCCCGGGAATTGGTGCCAACAATAAACAAGTAGAACTTCAAAAAAAAAAACAAAACAAAAAAAAAACCTGAAAGGCTCCTGCACAACTAAAGAAACAACTGAGTCAAGAGGAAATGCACAGAATAGGAGGAAATCTTTGCCATATGTCAGCTAAACGTCGGGCATAGGCTTAGCATCCTTAATATATAAAGAACTCAGAAAACAAACAACCCAATTAAAAAAGTAGACTGTGCATCTGAACAGAGAATTCTCAAAGGAAGAAATAAAAATGTCTAAGAAATATCTTTTTTAAAAAAAATGCTCATCATCCTTAGCAGTTGAGAAAATGCAAATCAGAACAACTGAGATTGTAGTTAGAGTGGCTGAGGTCAACAAGCAACAGATGCACGAAAGAATGTGGAGAAAGAGAACTCTGGCTCACTGCTTCGGAGGTTGCAAACCTATGCAAGCCACTCTGGAAGTCAGCGTGGAGAATTCTCAAAAAGCTAAAAATAAACCTGCCACATGCCCAACTACAACATCCTTGGCTTATGCCCGAAGGACTAGACATCGTACTCCACAGATATTTGCTGAGGGATATAGAAATGAAATAATCTAGATTCATAAAGACAAATACAATATTTTCTCTCCTGGGCAGAATCTACATCCAGACTTCTATGTTCATGTATGAAAGTAGAAAGCGGAAGGAAAAGGTCTGAAGAGAAGGGGTGGGAAGAACAAGAGAAGGTAATGCTTTTGTTTTGTTTTGTTTTGGTAACTCGACACGAGATGACATCATCTGAGAAGGACTGTCAATTGAGGAGTTGCCGCCATCAAACTGGCCTATGGGGAAGGGGGTGGGGCTTTTTCTTGACTAATGATTGACGGATGCGGGAGTGCCCAGCCCACTGTGGCTGGGCAACCCATAGACAAGTGATCCTGGGCTGTATAAGAAAGCTAGCTGGGCGAGCCGTAAAAACCAAGCTGGTAAGCCAAGGTTCTCTATTCTCTCTGCTCCAGCTCCTGCCTCCAGGTTCCTGCCTTGGCTTTCATTACTAATAGGTTGTAACCTGTAAGCCGCACAAATCCGTTGCTCTCTAAACTGTGGTGTTTTCTCACAGCGACAAAGCAAACTACGCAGAAATTGGTTCCGGAGAATGGGCTCTTCCTGGGTCAGACACGGCCATGTTGTTTTGCTGAGGACTGTGAGAGTGTATGGAACTTTGGGCTGGGAAAGTCATTAGTACTCAGAGCTCAATGGGCCACTCTATGAGACCTTAGAAGATTAGATGTTGAGAGAAATGCAGATGACAGGGGCTGGACTTGTGAAGCTTCAGAGGGAAACAGAGACTCTAGTTAGGACTGTTTATGTGATATATCTTAAGAATCTGTGGTTTCTGGTCAGCTGAGGCTGAAGAATCAGCTGTGGTTAAAAAGAAACCAGTATCGCCATAGTTAACTTCACTTTATTGCAGTGGTTCTCAACCTGTGGGTCGTGACCCCTTTGGGCTCCATGTGTTTGCCTAAACCCATCGCGATATTTACATGGTGACTTATGTAAGTAGCAAAATTACAGTTACGAAGGAGCAACAAAAAATAATTTTACGACGTGAGGAACTGTGTTAAAGGTGCAAGGCCTGAGGAAGATTGAAAACTAGGGCTTTATTGGGATAATGGATGGTGGTTAGGTTGGGCTGGAAAATTAACCGTGGTTATTAAGGAACCAGCATCACTGAGGCAAAAATCTTCTGGGAAGTATTTCTTCGGGATCAGCATCCAGAGACTATGTAGAGGAGGGCAGGTGGAGGCAAGGCAGTACCTCGAACTGGCAGCCAAACTTGGTAATATGTAAGTGTCTCCTATATGCCATTGGGCCTTCTCCTCTAAGACACCTGTGGTAGGTCTTAGAATGGAAGAAATTCAACAATTTTCATCTCGTAATAATGGAAAGCGAGGGCCCCTGTATATGAAAATAGCATTGCAGGTGACTCAGGTTAGGCACAAGCTCCATGATGCTGGTCTCTTAACTGCACACTGCCCACCCCAGTATTTGCTTGTGCAGTATGAAGGTGACTGTACACTACCACACTGGCCTAGTATGCACCTGACCCCAGGTAAGAGGCTCATT
Source organism: Rattus rattus (assembly GCF_011064425.1). Classification (NCBI taxonomy): domain Eukaryota; kingdom Metazoa; phylum Chordata; class Mammalia; order Rodentia; family Muridae; genus Rattus; species Rattus rattus. The sequence goes on from NC_046157.1 coordinate 16,119,152, forward strand.
GCTACCACTAATAAAAGCACACGGCTCAAATGTCACCTCCTTGGGAGTCTTTTTAACTCTCTTTTTGACGCAGTTAAAGTTAGTCACCCAATCCATACTATACCAATATAAGTTGGTGGACTTGGTGGTGCATGATTATAACCCAAGCACTTGGGAGTCTGAGGAGGATCGTGAGTTTGAAGCCAATCTGGGCTGCATAGACAGTTCCAGGATAGCCTAGGCTACATAGACAGTTCCTGGATAGCCTGGGCTACATAGAGAGTTCCTGGATAGCCTGAGCTACATAGGGAGTTCCTGGATAGCCTGGGCTACATAGAGAGTTCCTGGATAGCCTGGGCTACATAGAGAGTTCCAGGATAGCCTGGGCTACATAGAGAGTTCCTGGATAGCCTGGGCTACATAAAGAGTTCCTGGATAGCCTGGGTTATATTATAGTATTATCTTTTTAAACTTTTTTTTAATTTAATGTATATGGGTACACTGTCACTGTCTTCAGGCACACCAGAAAAGGGCATCCGATCCCATTACAGATGGTTGTGAGGCACCATGTGTTTGCTGGGAATTGAACTCAGGTCCTCTGGAAGAGCAATTGGTGCTCTTAACCACACATATGGGATTCTATCTCAAAAAATCATTATAATAATAATGAGACCAATAATAAAATTATGTAAATGGTCAATTAAACCTTTCCCAAATTTATTCTTGTAGCGTTCTCAGACTTTCTCCCTCCAAACCCTCTAGAATCCTGAACACTTGTAGCCTTTCTTTCCCAGAATGCCCTGGGATTCCTTTGAGGGTCCTTTTGACTACGCATCTGCTTGAGCAGAGGTTGCTTAGTATCCCTTCCCCGGTGTGTTCCTGGTTTGGGATGTGTGGTCAGCATTTTATAACTTACAGTTTCTATCCCATCTTCATGCAAGAATTGCTCTTCTGAGGCTGTGTCATTTAAGCATATCACCGTCTTGCTTTTCTCACTGCTGTCACCCTCCAATTCCCTTGGAATTCATTGTCTTTGCTTAGCTGATTGCATTGATTTATCTAAAGAAAATGGGTTATGGTAGAGGGGTTTTGTGGTCAGACAATGGCACTGGGAAACACAAGACTCCAAGGCCTCTGGGAACTGTTCTCCCTCTCCTAGAATCTCCCACTCACCCACCCGGCCCCTTGCGTGTGTGCGTGTGTGTGTGTGTGTGTGTGTGCATGTGCGTGTGCGTGTGTGTGTGTATGTGCACCACATGTGTACCTGGCGCCTTTGGAGGCCAGAAAGGGCATCATATCTCCTGCAATTGGAATAGCAGATGGTTGGGCTCCCATGTGGGTGCTCAGAACAGAATCCTGGTTCTCTACAAAAGCAGCAGGTGTCCGTAACTACCGAACCATGTCTCTAGGACCTTCTTTTCTGTTCTTCGTGGGCCTAGTACCTGCCTGGAACTTCTGTTTTCCATAATACAGCACCGATCCTAGAGTCTCTGCAGACCAGGTACCAGCCAGCCAGCAGGTAATGCGAATGAATGAAGTTCATTCACAGAAGCAGTTCCGAGTGGAGGAAGCTCCGAGGCTGCAGACAGCATGGTCCCTATGGAAGGTCAGCCCTGGGCAGTGTTTAGACCTTCCAGTTTCTAATCTGACTCTTCACAGAGCTAGATTTCAACGGAAAATCTCCCAGCTTTCAAATGTCGGCAGCACCTTTAAGTTATCGAGTTGCACTGACCATTAAAAAGAAGTCTCAGGGACACTTAGCAGCTTCTATGGGTTTTGGGTCCTGATGGGGCTTCTCAACCCTTGCTCCCGGAGCCGTACAGCACTTCTGTCTGCTGCCAGGTCCCTGGCAAGCAAAGAGAGGGTGGGATCACTTAAATGTAATTAATCCTTTGTCTGGGGGTGGGGTTAGGGCTGTGGACAGCTAAGTAGCTAACAGGGCAATTTCTCTGTTGACAGCCGTGTCTTATAAAACAGCTTGTAAACACGCCTGTTCGGGACTTGGGCCCCTGACTCACAGAGTTCCACCTCAGCTCCTACTGTCAGCGTGTGCCCCCGCTTTGTTTCATTCTGTATCATCCCTGGGCTCTACTTTACCTTAAGCTCTGGGGATTTGTTTTTAAGAATTATTTTTATTATTTTAAATTACGTGTAGTTTATGTGTGCCTGCACACGGGTGGGTCCAGGAGCCAGGGGAATCAACTGGAGCTGGAGTGGCAGATGGCTCTGAGCCATCTGATGTGGGGACTGGGACCTGAGCGCCGGTCCTCTGGAAGAGCAGCAAGTGCTTCGTTCACTGTCGAGCCCTCTCTCCAGCCCCGAGCTCTGGGTTTTCTGAATGAAAGAAACAGTTTCTTCCCCCAAGAGTTTGCAGGCCTTGGTGAGTTCAATGCCAAGAGCATACAGGGGGCTACTTAGACACTGAGACCAACGTCTCCTCTGGAAGGGAACGAGGGTTCTCACATCTGTGGAGATAAAAGGAATCCTGCACAAGTAAGAACAAGGAAAGGACAAGAAGGTCCCTCGAGGACTTCTAGTCCCCATGACTGAAGCACAGGAGCGGGGACGCCCATGGTCCTGAGGAACTAGAAACAGAGCAGTCGCCTTTGGGGAAGACGGCAGCTGGAGAGGGAAAGGAGCCAAGTTGGGAAAGGTCTTGGTTTTGGGTAAGTGAGGAGACAAGGACTGACATAATGTGATCCTCAGCTTAAAGGGGAGTGGGTCGAAGGGACAGAGATGAAAATGCTGTAAGCCATTTTGAGTCTTTTCAGCCAATAGCAGTTACAGTCAGGAGCCATTTGGGAGAGACAACCAAAGACGTCTAATGGACAACTGAGTTCCAGAGAGGAGGCCAGAAGAGAGCTCTGGGTTTCCGGTTTGGTCGAGGAAGTGGGAGATGGCTTATAGGAAGAGGAAGTCTGTCTGTCCCGGTATATGTACTTCAGGCAAGCCTTAAATGTTCCCACCTCGAGCCTTACTAAAACGTTCCACACAGAAACTCGATCTTCTCTGCCTCACGTTCTTCATTCCATGCTGAGCCTCTCCCCCTCTGCCCCCATCCCGACCCCACCAGTGCTCTTTTCCATCCCTGGGCAGTTGGTGTACCCTCTAGATTTGCCTTCCTATACTCTGCCTCATTTCCTGGGTCATTTCCCACACCCAGCACTGCATCAATCCATTTTCCTTTGGCTTTTTCCATTTCTGGTCAGAGAAAACAAAACTGGAAGCTGTGTGTGTGCACGTGCATGTGCATGTGCGTGTGCATGCGCGTGTGCATGCGTGTGTGTGTGTGTGTGTGTGTGTGGTGTGTGGTGTATGTGTGTTGTGTGTGTGTGCTGTGTGTGTGCTGTGTGTGTGTGTGTTGTGTGTGTTGTGTGTGTGTGTGTGTGTGGTGTATGTGTGTGTGTGTGTGTGTGTGTGTGTGTGTTGTGTGTTGTGTGTGTGTGTGTGTGTGTGTGTGTGTGTGGTGTGTTGTGTGTGTTGTTGTTGTGTGTGTGTGGTGTGTGTGTGGTGTGTGTGTGGTGTGTTTGTGTGGTTTGTGTGTGTGTGGTGTGTGTGTGTGTGGTGTGTGGTGTGTGTGTGGTGGTGTGTGTGTGGTGTGTGTGTGGTGTGTGTGTGTGTGTGTGTGTGTGTGGTGGTGTGTGTGTGTGTGTGTGGTGTGTGTGTGTGTGTGTGTGGTGTGTGTGTGTGCCCACACTTCCACATGCTCTCTCTACCACTGAGATGTACACCCCAGGTATTTATACAGTTGCTTTGACTGTGTTGTAAGAGTGGCTGGGCAGGGCAGCTACTGTGGGAGGTGCATCTGCGCTGTTTTCACCAGTAGGAACAGGATGCTGGGTGCTGTGGCTATCTCTGATCTGTGGCTAGATCGGGGATATACTGGGGAAGTGGCTGTTCTCAAAACTCATCATTCTCCTCAAACCTCCCGTGAACTGTGGCTCGCTCCTCTTGTGGTCTGTAGAGACCTGTGCCTTGTCACTGGGAGCCTTCTGTGGTCCCCCTGGCTCCCGTGACTATTTACATTCCCGTCTTCGTCTTCCGTCCTTGTAGCCCAGCTGTCTAGGAGGAAGTTGCACATCTTCCTGCTACTCCTAAGTCACAGCACCACACCCTCCGTTCTCCTCTGAGAAGAGCTGTCAGCTATCCCCTCTTGTCCTGGTCTCTCGATTTACACTTTAACTGGCCATTTTTATGTGAAGACGGGAGAAACTAAATCATACATCTATATCAGAAGGGCTTTATTTCATTCTGAGTTACCCCAAACATAGGGTCTATGGTAGGTGGGGTATAATCCAGAACAGGGAAGGCAGGCTCCGAGGACCCTGAGCAGGATTGAGAAATAAGGCTGGTCAAGCCAGCCGGGGTGCTCCCTCCTGACTGCCTTTTCCACACGGATGCTTGCTTCACCTGCACACGCAGGCAGGTCCAGTGCCTCTGACATTGCAGGAGCCGGCTCCCACAATTACCCAACCAACCAGAGGGAACAGGTTTATCTCTCGGCCTAAATTCCGAATTTTTCTGGGGCAAGTATTAGCCATCCGTTTAGTCAAGGTTGGGTGTGGTGGCACAGGCTAGTAATTCCAGTACTGAGAGGTCTGAGGCAAGAAGGTTGAAAATTCAAGGCCAGCTGGGTTCTATAGGGAATTCAAACTAGCCTGAGCTCCATAATGTCTCAAAAGACTGGGGAGCTGGAGAGACACTTCCATGGTAGAGGACTTGCCTGGTGTCCCGGTTATTTGTGGTGTTGTTGTTGTTGTTGTTGTTGTTGTTGTTGTTGTTGTTTGCTTTGACACATACTAGAGTCATTGGGAAAAAGGAACCTCAATTAAGACAATAACTGCATCCAAGTGGTGGTGCACACTTTTAATCCCAGCACACAGGAGGCAGAGGCAGGCAGATCTCTGAGTTTGAAGCCAGCCTGGTCTACAGAGTGAGTTCTAGGACAGCCAGGGCCACAGAGAAACCCTGTTTGGGAAAAAAACAAAAGGAAAGAAAAGGAAGGAAGGAAGGAAGGGAGACAGGGAGGGAGGGAGACGGAGGGGGAAGGGAGACAATACCTCCATCAGAATGCCTGTGGACAACTCTGTGAAATATTTTCTTATTTTTTTTTTTAAGATTTATTTATTGTATGAGTACACCATAGCTGTCTTCACACACACCAGAAGAGGGCATCAGATCTGATTACAGATGGTTGTGAGCCATCATGTGGTCCCTGGGATTTGAACTCAGAACCTCTGGAAGAGCAGTCAGTGCTCTTCACCGCTGAGCCAGTGGTCTCCAGTCCCGTGAAATACTTTCTTGATTGATATAGTGACCCAGTCCACTGTGGGAGGTGCCAAACTTGGGCGGGTGGCCTGGGGTACCTAAGATAGCAAACCAAGCAAGCCAGGGGGAGCAAGCCAGTAAGCAGTATTCCTCCACGGCCTCTGCTTTAATATCTACCTCCAAGTTCCTGCCTTGTCTTCAATCAATGGATTGTGACCCGGGATCCACAACCCAAATAACCCTTTACTTACCCAGGAACTGTAAGATGTGGATATGTATGCCCCACATGCTCTAGGCTTGTAGATGTGGTCTTTACATTCTTTTGACTTTGAGCTCTTGAACCTTGCAGCCCTTGGGTTCCACTTACTAGGGACATAGTAAATAATGAAAGAATTGAATGACCAGATAGAGTCCTCCCCAGAGCGATGTCCTCCTCATCCACATCCCCATTGTCCACGCAGCAGATCATGAGCTCAGCTAATGAGGCCAGTCTGCCAGGAAGAGAGAGAAAATTAACTAAGATACAAGAATCAATGTTATTCATTTGCCGAGCATAACCCTGTAACGGAACCGTCCTCGCTGTTTACTGGACCTACTCTTCCTTTGTCTTAATTCGGATGTGAGAGCCTGACCTCCAGAATCAGGGTTTCCAGGGCTAGAGTTTAGGTGTGAGTCTCAGTGTGAACTGTGATAAACGGCCTTCAGCTGAAACCCAAGGGCTGACTAGGGTTCATCTAGGACTTGGTAGAAGCCCAAAGCATAGTAGGCGCTCGCTAACTACAGGTAGAGTTAGAACTGAAAGAAACAGCCTGTGTTTAAGATGTGGAGGCCAGGGGTTGGGGATTTGGCTCAGGGGGAGAGCGCTTGCCTACCAACCCCAAGGCCCTGGGTTCGGTCCCCAGCCCCGGAAGAAAAAAAAAAAAAAAAAAAAAAAAAGATGTGGAGGCCAGGTGGCTTCCATAGGCTTAGATCTCAGACTGAACACTGACCAACTGTGGATCTCTTACTGTGGGGACCATAATTAACAAACGTAATTGTTCCTACTCCTGCTCAAAACACCTTCCTGCTAGTACATTGGAAGGAAATTCCCTCTCTGCTCACCTGTGACTCTACAGCTCTGAGGTACCCAGTTTCCAAGGATTTTCCCCCTAATTTCCTTCTTTGTTTGCTCTTGTGACGCTGGAAACAGAACTATATCCAGTCACTTCCTCAGCTCTTGACCTAGCTGTAGTCGGTCTGCTTGCTCTCTGGGTGTCTCCTCACACATGACTGTCCCCGTTTAACTGGCCTTCAGATCCCGGTAACTTTTTCCCATGTACCAGCTCTGAGTTTGTCTCTGCGTTCCAACTTCAGGAGCCTTGCCTTGGGTCACACCTTCATTATTTCTTCTTTAGATTGTTCCATCCCCCTGCCCCAGATAGCGTCTTAGTTAGTCTGAGTGCCAGTCTCACACATTCCAACTTAGCCTCTCTGCTCTGCTACTAAAAACTCTCTTAAAAGTTAACTAGGTCACATCACTCCAAAGCTCACCATGGGATCATCCCACTAAGGTTTCCTGTCAGGGCACACAGCAATTGTCTCTGACCTGTCTCGCTACCCCACTTCCATTCTTGCATGACCAATTCCAGCCGATAGACTTCACACCCTTGTGGCCATGGCTTACAGACTTAGCAAACAGTCAAAGCAAAGACTGAGATTTCTATAGGAAGGGAACTACCTAGTATGAGTAGGAGTCCACAGAAGCATTACTCATAGTAGATAGAAACTAGCAACAACTCATGTCCTCATCTGCAGACAAGGAGATGTACAAATTGTGGTATGTCTATACAATGGAATACTATAGAGCCATTAAATGGGATAATTAAGATAGATGAATTACAAACTAAGCTGGGCTGTGGTGGCATATGCCTTTATTCCCGGAACTCAGAAGGCAGGGGCTGGTCGATCTCTATGAGTTCAAGGCCAGCCTGGTCTATAAAGCAGCTCCAGGACATACAAAGATACATAGAGAAACCCTGTCTCAAAAAAATAAATAAATAAATAAATAAAGCAAACATTTTGCTGAATTAAATAAGCCATTAGCAACAGTATATACTTTAGGCTTCTATTTCTATGAAGCTCTAAAAAACACCAAACTCATCTATAGCAACTGAAAATGCATCAGAGGTTGTCTAGACAGAGAGTGAAGAAAGACTGACTATAAGGAGAGTGTTAAAGAAAACTGATTGCTCTTCCAGAGGTCCTGAGTTCAATTCTCAGCAACCACATGGTGGCTCACAACCATCTGTAATGGGATCCGATGCCCTCTTCTGGTGTGTCTGAAGACAGAGACAGTGTACTTACACACATAAAATAAATAAATAAAAAATTTTTTTAAAAAGGCACAAGACAATGTTTGGCTAATGGGGATGCCCTATATCTTGGTTGTGGTGGTAAATACACAAGTGTGGGTATTTGTCAAGACTCACAGACCGTGCACCTCCAATAGATTCATCTTAACTTATATGAGTCATTAACTCATGTAAATGTTTAAAACTTTACGAACGACCGTCAGTGTAGAGATCCTGGTTTGAGTTCCACAGAAGCAGTGACAGGCCTGTAACTAAAGACCAGAATTATTCCACAGAAGGCATTGTGTCTCTGCCACTCCAGATGTCACCACCTGCCCAGCACTGTCACAGTTCCAGAAAACGAAACGCAGCTCCCATGGCTGCCACTGCTGCCCCAGTGGGATCCTGCACAGCTGCAGCTGCTCTTCTCATGGTTCAAGTACAGGTCTAGGAAAGTGCTTCACCCTGTGTCTGAGGCTGGGAGGGAGAATGGCAGCCATGTCCTGGCTTTGACGGTGTCAAGGCAAATGTGCTGTGTAACCTGAAAAGCTCCTTTGATATCCAGAACATTCAAAGGATATTTGTTGGCTGTCAGTTGAAGATGGGTGGCTTCAACAACAGAAATTGTTGCCTCATAATTCTGCAGGTGAGAAGTTCAAAATCAAGGTTTTGGTAACCTTGGTTTCTTCTGAGCCTCTCTCTGGCTCACAATGGCCTCCTTGCTGTTGACTCCTCAAGCAGTCTTTCCTGTATGCTTGCCTCTGTGGCATGGCCCTTCCTCCTCATAAGGACACCAGTCATTTTGGATTAGGACGCCACCCTATAATCTCATTCAACCTATAGTCTCTTTTTAAAAGCCCGCCTCTGGCCTGCAGGGGAGAGGTCAGTAAGGAGTGACTGCCTGGCATGTTGAACGCCCTAGGTTTGTTTCCCAGCGTTGCCAACCTCGGTCTGAAGCAGGATACGTGCTACTCATCCTCAAGCCACTTCAGTGCCTTCTCCAAGAGACTGCCACTCTGGGTTTGAGCCTCTGACATGCCCTTCTAATGTCCCTGTGTGAGCTTCAACCATGATGCTGATCACACTGTCTGCCTTGACTGTAAATTCAAGGGCAGAAGCTGACGTTTGTCTCTGTGCCCTGTGTGTAGACAGGGCCTGGTTGCAAATAGATGTGCCATACATGGAACATATGTTAGGATTTCCTGCCACTCCTTTTATCAAGAAATGATAATTGTTTAGAACAGTGGTTCTCAACCTGTAGGTATCCACCCCTTGGGAGGGGGGTGTCAAACGACCCTTCACAGAGGTTGTACATCATATGTCCTCCATATCAGATGTTTTCTCTGTTATTCATTTTGGGTTTTGTTTTTTTTTGGTTTAGTTTTTCAAGGTAGGGTTTTCTATGTAGCCCTGGCTGTCTTAGAACTCTGTAGGCTGGCCTTGAACTCACAGAGATCCATCTGTCTCTGCTTCCCATGTGCCAGAACTAAAAGTGTGTGCCACCACTTCCTGGCTACATTACAATTTATAACCGTAGCAAAATTACAGTTATGAAGTAGCAATGAAATAATGTTATGGTTGGGGGGTCACCACAGCATGAACTATAATAAAGGGTCACAGCATTAGGAAAGTTGAGACCCATCGGTCTAGAGGTGCCCACATGTACTGCCTTGTTTCCGTCTTCTGGCTGTCCCCAGCATGCACATGTGTGTGTGCATGTGCTTGTGAGCGAGTGTGTGTGTGTGTGTGTGTGTGTGTGTGTGTGTGTGTGTTGTATATAGGAATAATGTAGTGTGCGTGCCTTGTACCCAGGTTGTGCAATAGAACCCTCCCAAGTATTGAGCTTCACCAAAGAACTAACTACTGTCTTGACTGTCTCCTATTCATCCTTTTCCCTTTTACTTCCTTGACTTTCAAATTTTACATTTTTTTTTTACTGGGGTAGGGGAGTCATGCTGTGGTTTGCACCTGCAGAAGTCAGAGGACAAGTTGTGGAAGTCAGTCCTTTCCTACCACCATGTTAGTCATCAAGCTTGGTGGCAAGCACCTACTTCTGCTGAGCCCTCTCTCTGGTGGCAGTGATTCAGATGAGAATGACCCTCATAGGCTCAGAGGCTTGAATCCCTGGTCTCCAGTTGGTGGAACTACTTGGGAAGGATTAGGAGATGTGGCCTTATTGGAGGAGGTATATCACTTGGGGGCTAGCTTTGAGGTTTCAAAAGCCCATGCTAGTCCTAGTGTCTCTCTATCTGTTTCATATTCGTAGATCAAGATGTGAGCTCCCGGCTTCTACTCCAACACTATGCCTGCCTGCCTGCCTGCCTGCCTGCCTGACTTCCTACCATGCACCCTGCCATTATGGTCTTGGACTTGCCCTCTGACACTATAAGCCCAAATAAATACTTTTCTACGTTTCCTTGGTCATAGTGTCTCATCACAGCAATAGAAAAGTTAACAAAGCAGCTTTTCCTTTTCTCTCTTTTCTTCTCCCTCACCCTCCTCCTTTATGCCCTCTCCTCACTTACATCAACCCCCCAGCTCTACAGAGCTACATCTCCAGCCCTTGTTTTTACGTTTATGTATGCATCAACGATATCTATGTATCCTTTATTTCTTCTCATTTCTCCATTTTGTATGAGGGAGACAGGGCTTCATGATTCTCCCAAAACTTTCTGCTCTGTAGTCGAAATTGTGTTGGTGAGATTCACTCATTAATGAGTTCTTCATACTCCTCTCCACTGCTATTTCATTATATTTCAGTTTTAGTTTTCTTTTCAGAAACCATTCTGCTGCTATCAGGCTGATCCGTGTCTCCCGTGCACATTTGCAAGAGTCTCCCCAGGTAGCATCCTTAGGAGCAGAAATGCCAGACTGAAGGCAGCTTGTCTGCTGAGCAGTTAACAAAAAACGTGCACTCAGGCCACCTTCTGTGAGTTCACACCCCACACGCGCCCACCAGTGTTCAATGCTGTCAGACGCTTTGATTCTTGCTAATCTGACGTATAGAAAGCAAAGTGCTGAGTTTTGTCTTATAACATTATCACAGATACTGACTTTATAATGTATGTTCCTTAAATGTCAATGAGATTGAAACCATTTCCACATGCTTTTTGGCCATTTGTGTTGCTTCCTCTGTGAAACGGGTATTTCTGTTTTCAGGTGTGCGTGCACCTGTGTGAGTCTGTGTGAATGTGTTTGTGCGTGCTTGAGGGTGTGTGTGTGAGTCCGTGAGTGTGAGACACATATCACATGGAGGCCAGAGGTCAACCTCAGGTATTCTCAGCAGCCATCTATATTTCTTTTTTTAAAGACAGGGCCACCCACTGAGACGTGGGGCTCCCAGATTAGGCCAGGCCACTGGCTTTTGAGTTCCATGGATCCTTCTATCTCTGCCCTCCCAGCTCTGGGATTACAGACACAGCCCTGCCCTGCTTCTTATGTGAGTGCTGGGGCCCACACTCAGGTCCATAGGCTCAGTACTTTCCTGACTGAGCTCTCTGCCTTGTCCCTTTTCTTCCTTTTTCTCTTGCTTGATTGCTTTCCCTTCTCCTCCCTCCTCCCTCCCACCAGACAGGGTCTTTATGACTCTCCCGCTGGCCTTAAACTTGCTACATATCTGAGGATGACCTGAAGTCAAGGTCCCCCACAACCCCTTAGTGTTTTAGTGCTGGGATCAAAGGCATGTGCTACCCCTACATCCCTTTTAGTAACCAACAGGCACATCTGCCACACATACGCTCCTCCTTTTGCAAAGCAGAGCAGATAATAGGACCCCCAAACTTCCTTCCCACCTGCACAGAAAACAGGTACTGAAGGTCTTGGCTTAGGAAGAGGAGCCCGGTTTCTAGGCAGCCCTGAAAGCTTAAGATGTGAGAAGATAAATTACATTCCAGAAGGAAACAGCAAAAACATTAACCACTGGTAAGGCTGTGCAGGCAGAGAGGCTCTGTACCCTCACAGCTGGCTGGACAAGACCCTAGGAGCAAATTGGCAATAGACGTCATAACTTCAAAATATGTGTCTGTGTATTCTGAGTTTACCCTAAGAAAAAGATATGCGAACATATGTGAGTGCATGCTACCATGTTGTTAGCAAAGTAGAAAATGGGGATAGACTAAACTTCTTTTTTTTTTTTTTTTCTTTTCTTTTTTTCGGAGCTGGGGACTGAACCCAGGGCCTTGCGCTTGCTAGGCAAGCGCTCTACCACTTAGCTAAATCCCCCACCCTATACTAAACTTCTAATCCAGTGGCTAACCCAGCGTCTCAGGGCCAGGACTAGCACAGTGGTAGAGACCACAGACATAAGGCTTTGGATTCAGCCCCAAAGGCAGTCACAGCACAGCTACAGAGTAGCCCGCAGTGTATTATTATTTCTAGGTAAGGAATGAGAAGCAGGGTCTGTGTTGATGTCCGTAGCCCATGCTGCCACCGAGGGTCAAGCGGATGTCCATGGTCTATGCTGCTGAAGCTGTGGTGGAGCCTATAGGCCCTGCACTGCTGATGGGGGCGCGATGACCTGAGTGGCCTGCTGCCCGAGGCCATGATGGTATCTGTGGTCCAGGCTCTGCCTCCAAGGGCCTTGTCTGGGTCTGTCGTCCTGCTGTAGCTGGGAGCCATGTTTCAGGTCTGTGCTGCAGAAAACAAGAAGGCTGCGTTCGCTATGATATGGATGTGACCTGTGTGCAGGGTGAGAGGAGGTGACGTGGAAGGCTTCTGGGAGCCCCTCTCCATAGCCAATCCCCCCTTCCCCTACACACACACACACACACACACACACACACACACACACACACACACACACACACTAACAGCCTAGGCAGCAAAGAGAACTCACAAGAAGTGTTCCGGGGAGACTGAAGTGTGGCTCTCCCCAGTTGACAACCTTCTATGCACAAACAGGATGGGAAGAATCACTGAGCGTTTGACCATGCTCCTATATAGATAACACAAATGAGTTCTCTCTCTCTCTCTCTCTCTCTCTCTCTCTCTCTCTCTCTCTCTCTCCCTCCCACCTCTGTCTCTCTCTCTCTCTCTGTGTGTCTCTGTTTTTCTCTCTGTCTCTCTCTCTCTCTTTCTCTCTTTCTCTCTCTCTCTCTCTCTCTCTCTCTCTCTCTCTCTCATTTTTACTTTGGCTTTTTTTTTTCCGAGGGGTCCAAGGATGAAACTTGAACATGGAAGGACTGGCTGGTGAGTATGATTGGGACATATGATGTGAAATTCCCAGAGAATCAATAAAAATGTTACATTAAAAAAGTGAAGAAATGATATCTCTCATGTAGAAGGCAGTGTGAAGGACTTATTACAGGTCTTATTATGTAGCCCAAATTGGCCTCAAATTCATGATCGACCTGCCTTTCCCTATAGAATGGCAAGATTGCAAGCATGAGGTACTATGCCTGGCATGGCTCTGTGCTACTATGCATGTCTCTTTGGGTTTGATTTTTGTTTTTGTTTTCCACTTTGCTTTTTAGCACATAGATTGCTTTCTATAATAGGAACAAGTATTTTCAACTTAAAATTTTAGGGACTATTATTCTCATACCTGTGGATCACAGTTTTTTGGGTTTTTTTTTTTCTTTTTTTTTCAGAGCCAGGGACCCGAACCCAGGGCCTTGTGCTTGCTAGGCAAGTGCTCTACCACTGAGCTAAATCCCCAACCCCGATCACAGAGTTTTGAGTTAGTCTCTTTTCATCATGTATACTCTGCACCTGTCCTGAAATTTAAAATACCAAACAAGGACGGTCTGGTAGTTGAGGGTACATTCTGTCTTCTGAGGGTCCCAGGTTCAGTCTGAGCACCCACAAGGCAGCTCAAAGCTCTCTGTGACGCTAATCCCAGGGCATCCGTCTCAGTCAGGGCTCTATTGCTGTGAAGAGACATCATGACCAAGGCGACTCTTACTAAAGAAAACATTTAGTTGAAGGCTTGTGTACAGTTTTAGAACTATATCCCATTATCATCACAGCACGGAGCATAGTTGCATGCAGGGCTGCACTGGAGCAGTAGCTGGGAGCTCCATCCTGAACTGGAGACACAGAGACAGAGGGGGGAGGAGAACTTGGGCTTTTGAACCCTCAAAGCCAACTCCCAGTGTCAAAGCCCATCCCAGTGACACATTCATCCAAGACCTGGGGTGGTTTGAATAAAATCAGCCTCCATAGGTTCATAGACGGTGGCACGGTTAGGAGATGTGGCCTCGCAAACACCAATCCACGACACTGTTGATGATACTCTGTGATGCTTGCAGACCGGAGTCTAACATGGCTGTCCTCTGAGAGGCTCAACCCCAACAGCTGACTCGGATGCAGATGCTCACAGCCAAACAGTTGATGGAGCTTGGGGACTCTCACAGGAGAACAGGAGGAAGGACTGTGGGCTCTGAGAGGATAGGAACCCCACCGGAAGACCAAGGATCAGCTAACCCAGATCCATGGGGCTCTCAGAGACAAAGAACACACATGGGCTGCACCTAGGCCTCTCTGCATATGTAGCACATGTCCAGCTCTAGCTTCATGTGGGCCCTGAAGAAATGTATCCTGGGCTGTCCCGAAAGCTGCTGCCTGTCTGTGGGATGTGTCATTTCAGATGGGCTGTCTTGTCTGGACTCGGTGGGAGAGGATGTGCCTAGCCTCACAGAGACTTGATGTGCCAGGGTGGGGGGGATACCCAGATGGCCCCACCCACACAGAGTTGGGCAGAAGGGTAGGGGGAAGGATTGTAGGAGGAGGTAACTATGAGGGGGGCAGTGAGGAGAATTAAAATAAGTATAATATACATGTAAAATTAAAAGATACATATAACTTGTAGGATTGTGGGCCCCTTGTCCCCTCCATCACAGGGCTCTGCTGATTGGTGAGGTGGGACACAGGAGTCTGACTACACTTACCCCATGCTGTCACCGGGCTGGTGTTGGGCCATAGGGAAGACCCAGAGCACTGCTTGGGGGCGGGGAAAGCACAGTCTGAGGCAAGGGACAATGGAGCTGGTTCCAGGGGTCCGCCGGCCTGCGAGGAGCCAGGCCATGTGGTTCTCAGGCTCTTGGACTTGCGGGCACCACTGGGAGCCACGGAAGAGGTGAGAACAGAGTGGTGGCCCACGGGCTGGATCTAGCCCAGGGCTGGGGGAGAAAGGGAGAGCTCTGGCTGGCCCCAAGGTGAGAGTCCTCGGCTTGACAGTGGCAGTCTTAGGCTTGGTGTCGGTCACCCCTGAGAGCGCAGAGAGGCCTTCCACCGGAGAAGGCAGCTCTATAGGCAAAGGCCTTCTCCATGGCTCCCCACAGCAGATCCTGATGAAAAGAGACAGTCTGCGGTTCCAAATCAATTATGTGTAAAACCATGCCCCAGTTCTCAGGGTGGGCCTGAGATTAAATACCTTTTGCAGGGAGGAGTGTCTGGGAAGGACAGGTTATTGGCTAAGCCTCCAGGCCTTTAGGTACCTCATTGTAATGGAGATCTGTCTTGAGCCTACATGACCTGTGGTCACGTCCTCTACCTGTGGAGGGGCTTGGGGCATTGCCCTTAAGTGACTGACGGCCACAGATCTATGGGAGGCTGCAGCTATCGACAGCAGCTGGTGCCCATGAGCAGGCGAAGCTCCTACCATCCCTTCAGGGTTTCTGGGGCTTGTAGTCTTAGTTCAACCGGGGGCCAAGCTACTGTTCACAGTCCCTCAATAACCCACTGAATAAACTAAGTAAGGCTCATAGGAGTTCACAGAGACTGAACAAACAATCCAGGAGCCTGCATGGGTCTGTGCTAGGTCCTCTGCTTATAGTTCCGGTTGTGTAGCTTGATTTTAGGGGACTCCTACCAGTGGGAGCAGGGACTGTCTCTGACCCTTGGGTCGTTCGACCTCCTACTGGGATGCCTTGATAAGCAATCGTGCCTCGTCTTATTTATGACCATCTTGTCCTATGTTCTTAGGCTGTTATTTCTGGGAGGCCTGCTCATTTCAGAAGAGGCAGCAGGGGAGGGTGGGAGGAGGGGATGGAGGGGAAAGAGTGGTCTGGATGCATTGTACAAGAGAAGGATAAATTGGGGGAAAAAAAGGAGGTGTGGTCTTGTTGAAGGAAGTGTGTCACAGGGGTGGGCTTTGAGGTTTCAGATGCTCGAGCCAGGCCCAGTGTCACTCTCTCCCTTCCTGCTGTCTGCAGATCCGGATATAGAACCCTCAGCTCCCTCTGCAGCACCATGTCTGCCTGCGTGCCTCCATGCTTCCTGCCACAGTGGCAGTGGAGGGACGGAGTGAGCCTCTGACCTCTAAGCCAGCCTCCAATTCAATGTTTTCCTTTATAAGAGCTGCAGTGATCATAGTGTCTCTTCACAGGACTAGAACACTAAGAAGAGGCCATACTTCCTAATCTTTTTAAATAGCGCCATTCCCTAGTGACTAAGCATCCAAATAAATGAGCCTATGGGGGGAGGGGGGTTCTTTTTTTTTTTGGTTCTTTTTTTCGGAGCTGGGGACCAAACCCAGGGCCTTTCGCTTCCTAGGCAAGCGCTCTACCACTGAGCCAAATCACCAACCCCGGGAGGGGGGTTCTTATTCAAACTACCACAGCATTCCGTGTTTTCTTCTGGCTCTGACGCCACCAGACTTGCACATGGTATGCAGACATACATGCATGTAAAACACTCGTATGCGTAAAAATAAAAAGTCTTTGAAAAATTTAAAAGGGTTAGGTGTGGCAGAGCACTCCAATCGCAGCATTCGGGAGGCAAAGGCAGATGGAGTTCAAGGCCAGCCTGTCTACACTGTGAGTTCTAAGATAGCCAGGGACACAAAGAAAGACCCTGTCTCAAACACAAAACAAACAAAATTAATTAATTTTTTTTAAATCAAAGAATAAGAAGTTTAAAACAGTAATGTAGAGGAATCATTAATAGTACGCCAAGACACAAGGCTTGTTTCCATCTTTGTTTGGAACAAGGAGAAGACAAAAAGTGTCGCGATTCCCCTCAACAGATGAAAGCCCTCACAGCAGCATGTGGGATGGAAGAGAACACGTTTTTGAATTCCAGTTCTTCAGACAGCCCGCCATCGCCACCGGAAGCCGCCATCGCCACCGGAAGCCGCCATCGCCACCGGAACCCGCCATCGCCACCGGAAGCCCAGCTCTCGTGCTAAATCCACGGCCTTGAGCATGTTCCTGGAGGAGCAGGCAGTGTCATCACAGGGACGTTTGGGTATGTATGTGTCCTGAGTGGACACCAAATGCTTGTCCTTCCTTCCTTCCTTCCTTCCTTCCTTCCTTCCTTCCTTCCTTCCTTCCTTCCTTCCTTCCTTCCTTCCTTCCGAGGTGCTGGGGACGGCAAGCAAGAGTTGGTGTCTGCTGAGCAGACGCTGTAGCGCCGAGCTCTGTATCCAGTCCCATACTCTATGTTCTAACGGCTACTGCGTTGTTTATGGTGTGTGTCAGCTGTGGGGGTGACACTGAAGCAGACCCCATGAGTGAAGCACATACTCTGCTCCTGAACTAGCTAAACCCTCGGTCCCTTGCTTTTGCAGTTTTCAAATGAAATCTGGTGTTTCCAAATGTCCAGGTAATAGCGTGGGAGGGGGACGGTTTTGCTGCATTGCATATGCTCCTGACACTTTATTGTACACACAGAGCGGGATGTGATGGAAGGTAAGCCCCTCCCCCGCCACACGCACACACACATGCACGCACACACGCACACATACACATACGCATACACATACACACGTGCACACACACACACGCACGTGCACACAAACTGCTACAGATCCCAGCAGGACTCAAGCCTTAGACTTGGAGCTTCTTTTCTCAGCTGCCAGAGGCCACCACCGCAGTCAGTGTGGACGCTTCCAAATATCATCGTTCCGTTCTTTTGCCTCCAAATCCTTAGGCCGCTTGTGTGTATAAGCATGTAGAAGTAACCTGTCTTTTCTTCATGTGAAGAACTCGCTTCTACTAGATAAAGCCAAGCTCTTCACTTTCTGGATTAAAATTTAAAATGCATTAGTTCTTTTCTTTATCAACAAGGATAAAGTCAAAGTGCTGCCTATTAGGGAACACTGAACTTGGTCCACCTAACCCCTCTGCCAACAATGACCTGGAAATGCCTCCTTCCTTAATCTCTCAAGACAAGGTGCCTACTTACTGCTGTCTTCCCTTTAAATGTGTTCAGAGTCCCCTAAGAAAGGGCCTTAAAAAAAAAAGTTTCAGCTCACCAGAGAAAAAAACACTCACTTAAAAACATTCTAATATTGACATTTCTAATGTTGACCTTACCAAAATGCATACTTGCCAAAATACTTTTGAGTCC
Organism: Rattus rattus; assembly: GCF_011064425.1. NCBI lineage: Eukaryota > Metazoa > Chordata > Mammalia > Rodentia > Muridae > Rattus > Rattus rattus. The sequence continues at coordinate 16,137,019 of NC_046157.1, forward strand.
CAAGCCACACATCTGGAAAAACAGATGTGTGCGCACTGGGATGCAGTGGGAAGGGAGATGTTTCTAGTTAGTGACAACAGAGCACACAGAGTAAACTGTTAGAGAAAACGTGGTCTTAAGTGCAGGGCTCACCCTAGCAACCTCCATGCCTCCAAGTGTCCTGAATCTCATCACGAGTACCTTCCTCAAAGCTGGCCACACTGTAGCTGCAATGGCATCGGCCTGGAATGGCCCCTACAGGCTCATGCTTTGAATATTTGGTCCCTATCTGGTGGCTGTGTTTTGGGAGGCTGTGAAACCTATAAGAGATAAGGCCTGGCTGGTGTGTGTGTGTGTGTGTGTGTGTGTGTGTGTGTGTGTGTGTGTGTTGGGCACTTTGAAGGTTATATCCCAGCTCTGCTCCCAGCATGCTCTTGGATTCCCCCTCTGCAATTGGTTTCCACCTGTGTGAACTCCGCCATGCATTTCCCACCGTAATGGGCAGCATAGCCTTGAGCCAAAATAAACCCCTTTGTCTCAAGGGTTTCTGGCAGGTATTTGACCAGAAGACAAGGAAAGTACTAGATTCAAACAATAGAAGTTCACCCTGGCTTCTCTGGTCCCCGTACCACAGCTTTGGGGCCTCATAATCATACTCCTGGCCCTCTCGCCTTTCTCTGGGAACTGGAAGATGTATGTGAGGGAAATTAACAGGCAACACAGGGTCAGTGGTATGGCTGCCCCAAATAAACTGCAAATGATGCGCCAGCGGCACCCCTCCTCCATGCTGGGTACAGGATGAGCAGTTCAGCAGAGGTGACTGCAGAATTCGGGAGCCTCCCCTTTCTGACGGACATCGCAACTTCTTTTCCTTTCCAGGTGATTCCATGATTGGCAGCTGAAGACACAACGAGCTTGCGGGACAAGAAGCAGAACAGGTTCCCTGAAGCAGTGTTTCTCACACTTGTGAAACCAGGACTTGTGGCCAGAAGTGCACATCCCGGTGACCCACGAGAGAGGAAGCAGTAGACACATATTGGCGAGGTAGTCAGGGGCATTGCCAATGAGCGGCGGGCAGCTTGTCAACTGCGTGACTCTCGGAGGCAGTGCGGTAGGCGGCACTATGGAGATCACCGATTCACACCTCCTCATCCTTCCTCCTACTCCCTGGCTTTGGAAACACAAAGTACTTTGGGATCTGGAGTCGCCTCCCGCAGCTGCTGAGCTGTGTGGCTGTGCTGTGCCAGTTATCCCCGCCCCCCTCCTACCCCCCACGGCTAACCCTTGAGGAATGGTTTTAGTCTCTTCACTCTCTGTGGCCCTGGAAAGACATCTGGCCACAATGCCCAAATGGGGGAGATTTCCTTTAACTTCCTCGTAACTTCACAGAAAGGCAAGAATGTCAGAGATCCTGGAAAAGGCTCGCCCCGTGACCCAACCAGCTTGCAGGACAAGAAGCAGAGCGAGTTCCCTCAAGCAGGGTTTCTCACACTTGTGAAACCAGAACTTCTGGTCAGAAATGCGCATCCTGGAGACCCAAGGGAGAGGGTGCAGCGTATGCGCATGCGCAAGGATAAATGTGAGCTTGAAAAAAACGGGACAGGAATGTCAGAGGCATGACTTTCCCTTTCCAAAGCACGCATTCTGTTTTCTATTATTGCTTTTGCAAAGCTGTTTTTGACCTATCAAGTTGGTCTGTGGCCCATTAATGAGTCACAACCTGTAGTTTTTAAAGCGCCATTCACAGCAGCAAAAACTCGTTGTGCTCTTCGACACAGAACCATCGAACCTCTAGCTGTGTAGTGAAACTTTCTGTAAATAGGACTAATCATTCTTTATTCAAAGACGAACTCGTAGTCTTTGCAAAGCTCTTTTCAGGCACCAATTATCTTTCCCTCCTTGTCATTCTCTGGTCTGAAACTATATTAAGACTTTAAAATGAAAGCTCAGCGCTCTGGGGCAGGATTGGGAATTTGAAACCAGCCTTGGCTTCAGAGCAGAACCCTGTCTCAAAAAACCAACAACACACACACACCACATGCACACCTCACACATGCACAAACAACTCACGTATGCACATACATCACCTCCAAACACACACACCTGCACAGACACACACACACACACACATGCACAGCACATACATCCCCCCAACACACACACACACACACACACACTCCACATGCAGACCTCACACATGCACACACAACTCACACATGCACATACATCCCCCCAAACACACACACACACACACACACACACACACACACACACACACGAAACAAGATAGGTCCTATCACGTTATGTTCCCCATTAACCTTATCGACATCTCGGTTGCCAATAACCATCATAGTAAACCCACACACACTACAGCACTGTCCTGGCATGCATCTAAGACCTACGTGAGTCACACATTCAGGGTCACCAGCATCTCCACCTTACTGAGACGGTAAGGTAAGCGCTGAAGGCCCACAGCATGGATGGGGCAGGGACAAGGTTGAGCCCAAGCAGCTGTCAGGATCCAGAGCCTGCCCTGGTGGCCATGAAGTCACTCTTCTACCCATACTCCAGCTTTTTGTAATAGTGTGGTGGCCTCCTGGAACTGCCCCTGTGTAGTGCAGCCTTCTGGACACATCATGACCTTGCACATGCAGCTCCCTTTGTCTGCAACGTCACTGCCTTCATTTCACTCGGGCTTTTTTGGTCTTCCTCCTGGGTCTCTCACCCTCCCTTAAGCTGTCTGGTGTTCCCACAGAGCTCTTTCTTTTCTTCCTGCCCGTTTCTCAACTGCCCATTCAATCCGCCTAATAAATTATTTACTGATCACTTATGATGCAAGGATCGAGTATCACCGGGGAAGAGGAGGAGTCTCTGCCTCCAAAAGCTTGGGGACTATAAAGGGGGAGATGGAGATGACCAGGCAGCCACAGAGGGTGAGGTGGCAGGATGCTCACAGAACAAGGCACAAGTGACTATTTTTGTTAAGCAGGGGATAGGCTCATAAAAGTGACACCCCAGCAGGGAGCAAGGGGAGTGCTGGGACAGCCCTGTGGATTCCTAGGGGTGAATCAGTCCAGGAAGAGGAAGCCGCCGCGCACGCACGGAGCCTGAATGGAAACTGTAAGAACAGCCAGGGGCCAGCGCGGCTGGAGCAGAAGGAACAAGGATGCATGGGTAAAAATGAAGTCAGGCACTCGGGCAGAGCGGGTCACCATCTTAAAACCTGATATGACCTGGCAAGTCACTGCGGGGTTCTGAGAGAGGACCGGTATATCAGCTTCCTGTCCGACATCCTGTCCCTACGGTTACCACAGATTTCGTTAATTAAAGCAGTGCGAGTTTATTCTCCGATTCCAGAGGTCGGAAGCTAACAGATAGAAATCAGCATGCTGACAGGGCTGTGTTCCTCAGGACTCACAAGGGGAAGATTTGCCTCCCTGCCTTTTCGGCTTCTAGAGGTTCCTTCCCTCCATCTTCAAAGGCAGCCACAAAGCAGCGGCTCACAGTTACTCCTAACCACAGCCAGGAAGGCTTCTCCCTTTGAAGGACCACTTGAAAAGAACCAGAATAGTCTCTCTGTGCCCAGACACTCATTCACATCTGGAAGGTGCTTCAGTTATGTAAGGTAATATACTCAGGGGCAGGGGATGTCTAACATACTCAATGTCTAAATAACACATTTGTGTATCCAGAGATTAGGGCATGTGCATGGGTCTATTACTTTGCCTGTAACTAGGAGGAGTGATTTTTGTTTCTGAGCTAAGAGCTGACTATGTAGCCCAGGCTAGCCTGAAACTGGAGATCCTCCTACCTCAGCATCTTGGCTTCACGTGCCTGACCCCACAACAGTCTGACATCAGTTCTAAGAGGTCCACTTGTTCCTTTGTGAGGAATAAACAGTAGGAGACAGGGTGGTCATGAGGAGACCAGTTTGGAGATATGGGTAACCCAGGTGGGAGTTGGTCCAGGTTAGACCAGGTACCAACAGAAATGGAGGTATCCCCAGTTCAGAGCTACTGTGTTGAGTCATATGGGTCAGGTGCTTCCCACAGTGTCTTGAGCCATCAGAACGGTCTTCTGAAGCAATCCTCACAAAATAAAGCCGAGGCCCGGAAAAATGAAATGGTTTGTAAGAGAAGACCAGATCTTCAACCCATCTTGAAAAATGAATTCATTCTGAAGAAGTAAACATTTGGGTTTCGCTGAATATTCTAGCCACATGGGGAATGAGGAAAGAACGGGTTTATAAATATTTCAAGGTTTAGCCATGGATAAAAACATGTTGGTCTCTGACACAAGAGTTAGAGCCACTACTAATTTTAAAAAATCCAAACTATCAGGTCCGTCGTGGCTGCGGCTTGCTTGCTATGATGTCTGTAGCAGAGAGCAATTTCAGAAAGATTCTCTCACCACCACAAAGGCAAGGAAGAAATAAACAGATGACATCAGGCAAACCAGGCTGGCCCCGAGTTCTGAGGGGGAGGGGATCTGGGTTTCCCTTTAGTCCCAACCATCTATGAGTCAATACATTTCAAGTATTGATTTCAGAGACTAGCTCGACTATAAAAAGTGTACTACACTGTTTTGTCTAACTCTAAATTCCTTTTAAAGAAAAGCTAAATTGATTCATTTGATTGACACCTGTGAGAGGCCCAGTTCTATTCTAGTCACATGAGGAAGACAACACACACACACACACACACACACACACACACACACACACACACACACACACACCCCTGCTGGCTTTGCCTTCCAGCAGAGGTGAAACAAACAAACGGTAAATCGTTTCAAGAACAGGACACAGCTCCGGTTGGTAGAGTACTGGTCTTCATCCCGAGAACCAAAGAAACTGGGCATGGTGAGCGGTGTGTGCCCCGCACTCTGGCACTTGGAGGTGAAGGAAGGAGAATCATAAGTTCAAGCTCAGCCTTGGCTACATAGAAAAACAGCAAGAGGCAGACGATGAGAGTGGCGAAGGACAGCTAAGGCGGGGCAAATGAGACAGAAACTGGAGAGAAAGGGCAGCTCAGGCAGGGGGCTTCCACTGCTGAGGAGGGAATGAGCTTGGGATGTGGGAGGAAGAGAAGGGGGAAGGTGGGAAGGAGGGGGAGGGGAAGGGAAAGGGGGAGGAGACAAGGAAAGGAGGAGGGAGAAAGAGGGGGTGGGGAAAGAGAGAAGGGGAGGGGGAGGAGGAAGGGGAGGGGGAGGAGGAGAGCAAAAGGAAGCATGGTGGGTGACTGCGGCATATGGCAGATGCTGCTGACAGACACGTCAAGTGGAGAGCTTGGGGTATGTTCTCGGTAAGAACATAGCGTGCACAAATGGCCATGTAGAAGGGACAGCTGCAGCGATGACTTGGTACCCTAGGCTCTATCTGGGTTGGATTATTGGATGTGTTACTGACTGCATGGCCTTGTCATTCTCAGTGTCACTGTTTGTAAAATAGTGGTAATAACAGAACCTACTCTCTTTCTGTTGTTTTCGGGAGAGAGAGAGAGAGAGAGAGAGAGAGAGAGAGAGAGAGAGAGAGAGAGAGAGCGCTCATTCTGGAACTAATGGCTCAGTGTTAGCCATTGGCTATTAGTAATTGAGATGTTCAGTGGACCGAGTTCCATGCCGTGGGCTTATTTCAGGGGATGCAATTCATTTTGAAGTGCAAATCTTACTTATGGCCCTAAAGAAAAGAGCCATGTTTTTATGTATCTGTTTCTGGTGTTTGGGTTGAATGCCCTTGGAAGCCAGAAGAGGGCATCGGAACCCCTGGAGCTAGAGTTACAGATGGTTGTGGGTAGCTATGTGGGCGCTGGGAGGTGAGGCTGGGTGCCCTGCTAGAGCAGCCAGAGCTCCTTCCGACTACGCCGTCTCTCCACCCCTTACGCACTTCTATCTTCTTTATGTCTATGAGTGCGTTGCTAGAATGGATGTCTGTGCGCTGCGTGTGTGCCTAGGGCCTGTGGAGGGTTAGAGAAGAGCACTGGATCCTCTGCAACTGGACTTACAGAAACCTGTGAGCTGCCACGTGGCAGTGGGAATCGAGTCTAGACCCTCCCGTCTGCAAGGGTAAGTGTTATTTTGAAACTCTGAACCATCTCTCCAGCAACCCCTTATGTGTAGCTTTAGCTGGGCCTAGAACTCACTGTGTAGACCAGGCTGGCCTCCAATTTAACCTGCTCTGCCTCTGAGGTCCTGGGGTTAAAGATGTGTGCGCCACCAGGCCTGGCCCAAAACAATGCCTTTTAAACTGAAAGGCTAGTGTATGGGTCTGTGTCTGTGTCGTGTCGTAGAATTTGGATATTCAGCAGGCGAAGCCACCCCAGAGTTTCAAACAGCAAGGTGCTTACTCGGAAGGAGCTACTGGATGGAGCCTTCTTCTCGACGGATGGAGTCCTCCCCGTTCTTTCTTAATTCATGGCGTCTGGGTAAGAAGTGAAGATGGGGTCCCGGTTCCTTTGGCTCCCTAGAGACGGCCTGTGCGTGGCACACTTGTATTGTGTTGGTTTTCAGGGACAACCAGGACTGTTGCGTGTGGTAACATGGCAGCCACGGTCTTCCATCACTGACAGATGAGCCCATATCCGCAATCCACCCCAGTCCATTTTCGGACATTTTTTCCTTCACACTGTTTAACAGTGACACTGTGGCTATTTCAATATAGGATGGAAATTAATGTACAACAGCAGAAGGCAAACCTCTGCAGAAGGCCAACCACACCGCCACCTTTCTTACTGTGTTCTCTCTCTCTTTTTAAAAAAGATTTCTTTATTCTATCTAAGTATACTGTAGCTCTCTTCAGACACACCAGAAGAGGGCATCAGACATCATTACAAATGGTTGTGAGCCATCATGCAGTTCCTGGGATTTGAACTCAGGACCTCTGGAAGATCAATCAGTGCTCTTAACCACTGAGCCATCTCTCCAGCCTCCTTAAAGTTGTTTTTTGTTTGTTTTGTTTTTGTTTTTGAGACAGGGTTTCTCTGTGTAACCTTGACTGCCCTGAAACTCACTCTGTAGACCAGGCTGGCCTCAGGGTGGTTTGCCTGCCTCTGCCTCCCTGCCTCCCTGCCTCCCTGCCTCCCTGCCTCCCTGCCTCCCTGCCTCCCTGCCTCCCTGCCTCCCTGCCTCCCTGCCCCTGCCCCTGCCCCTGCCTCTCCCTCTGCCTCTGCCTCTGCCTGTCTCCCTAGTGCTGGGATTAAAGGTGGGCAACCTGCCCAACCTGTTCTCTTAAACCTGAATAGCATCCCAAACCAAATTCTCTCCAGAAGCAGCAGGTACATGTGGATAAGGAAATGCTGCTAATCAAGCCTTCCGACATCGAGAAAGGAAGGGGGAGAGCCCCGGGGATTTATGAAAAGTTGACAGAAACACTGCTGGTTTGGCTTATACAAGAAGCTATCCTGACCACTGGGCAAAGCAGAACCCTCCAAGCCCCTCCTCCCATGGTTTTGTCAAGACAGGGTTTCTCTGTGTAACAGCCCTGGCTATCCTGAAACTTGCTGTGTAGACCAGGCTGGCCTCAAACTGACGGAGATGTGCCTGCTTCTGTCTCCCGAGTACTGGGATCCAAGGTGAGAACCACCATACCTGGCACAAGTCTCTTTCTGACAGGGTCTCACTCTGTATCCCCAGCTGGCCTGGAACCCGTGGGTGATCGTCTTGCCTCTCCTCAGTCCTGAGATTACAGGCCTGAGCCACTGCGCTCAGCCTCCTACTGTAGCCTGTTCTAACCACTGTTTGAGAAAGATGTAAAAATGTTTTGTTTTTATTTTTAACCTTTCTAAATCCAGGCACCCAGTGCCTCCAGAAAGCTATTTTGGGGTGAAGATACAGTGTTCTGACACCTCTCTCTCTCTGAAAATTCCCCACATCTACTGAAGTGAACATTTTCATCTCCATGGGCTCACAGGCCTCTGAGCAACAGAAAACACCGCTGCATTTCTGCTGACCAGCATTGGGAAGCAGCCAGCCCTTCGAGCCAAACCTACTCCAGTCATCCTTGAGGGAAGAGCCCCGATCACTCACTAGTCCCTGTCTTCCTCTGACTACGGTAAGGTCTTGCCCAGGGAGGAGAAGCTCAGCTGGAATCACACTGCTGCTGTTTCTCTTGGATCCCAGGTGATTTTGCATCGATTGGTGACCCAGCAGTTAGTGTCTGGTGTCCATCTCTAGAGATGAGGAAGAACAACGATAACTTCTTTTTCCAAATTTTTTATGCATGTGGGTATTTTGCCTGAATGCACGTATCTATACTGTGCGCAAAGTCTGGTGCCCACAGAGGCTAAAAGAGGAGCATCTGATCTCCTGGAACTTGAGCTGCAGATGGTTGTGAGCTGACATTTGGGACTCAATTCCTCTGTAGGTGCCCCTAACCACTGAACTATCTTCCCAATCCCTGGAATGTTTTTTGTTTTTTGAATAATAGGTCCAAAGCACAAGAATCTTTGCAAACTGTTTTCTTGGTACTCCCACCTGTATCCAGTTGTAAACTGCTAACAAGGTTCCATCATTTCAGATCAGAACCACATGTTACTGCTTTAATCAGGAAGATGCCTCAAGTTGAGAAACCCAGCACTCCCTGTGTTCTTTCGCGTGTGTTAGAGAGGATGAGAGAGACATGATAGCTCAGGAAAAGGGCGGCGGGAACACACACAGTGCGGAACAACATGACAAAGGAGGAATAGACGTAATGTAGCAGGAGCTCGAAGGAGCCGAAAAGCACATGTGGGAAGGCGGACTGTAGGAGGCGGAATGTGACTTCCGAGAGCAGAACGGTAGAGTTGGTGTTCAGACACAGAAGGCCTGGGCTAGGCTCGAGAGAAGAAGAACAGCTTTTACCCAACCCAGGGGACACAGAGAATAGAAACGATCGACTAGAAAGATGGACCAGAGCCAGGCAGAATGGACTTCAATTATACCCTGCTGGCCAAGGGAGCCAGGAGCTTTTAGCCTGGGAATAGTTTAATGTATGGCCATAGCTGCTCTTAGGGGGTCATTATCATCCAGGAGTAGACAGGCATAGACTAGCAGGAGAGGGAAAGAGGAGACATAGTATTGGAAGGGTAGAAAGCTCAGAGTAGCTACAGAGAAGCTAGACAAGATTAAGGAGACCAACCTCCCCCCCAAAACAAACAAACAAACAAACAAACAAACAAACAAACCCTGTGTCTGTATGGCACATGCCAGAGTGAGGTGAAAGGGCCACAACACCCATCTTTACTTGACGAGCCACTTGGATGGACTCTTGGGTGAGACTTTAAAGGGAACTGAGTTTACCTGGGTTTGTAGGTAGTGGGGTCAAGGGAGAGCATCAAGGGGTTGCTATGCAGCATGGGGGCGGGGCGTCACTATGCCCCTCCTCCTGGACAGCATTGTGTGCTGGGGAGCATTGGGAGTTTTGTACACACTGTTAAACAGAAGAATGTGAACTCCAGACCTGCTTTTTCTCAGACCCCCCTTTGGACAGCTTGCTTTGACTGCTGAGTCCAAAATTAGTCCTGAGCTGTGCGGTTCTGTGCTCCAGTGTTCTGGGAGGCAGCGCTGGGATCGAGCCTTACAATCCTACCGTCCAAAACTTAACATAAAGGGGGTGGTAATTTTGAATGTTTTTCTAAGTAGCTTTTTTTTTTTTTGACAACAGTAGACATTTTAATTTGTATTGTAACTAAAATTAGAGCGCAGGGACTTGGTAATAAGATGTGTGAACAAAGAACTCCAAAGTTTGAGGCTCTAACACAACACACACCAAAGCCTGTGACTGAGAAAATTTTCTTGGCCATCATGCCATCTGCTTGGAGACTAATTAAAGGCTTAAAAATAGATGATCTTTGCAAGGCAAACAAAATGAAAATAATGGGGAGTATTAATATAAATCTCCTAAGCCCACACACAGAAAACAACGTTGTGTTTTAGGTGCTCTGATGAAAGAGTGAGAAGACGCCTCAGTGAGAGATTCAGTGCAGAGGCCGCACAGAACGGGAGGGCCAGGCTACCGAGAGGCACCTCCACAGGTCTCCTCTCAAATGGTTACGGCTGTGATTAATATTTAAACAGTCTCTTATAACCACACACAAGACACGAGCCTCTTCCCAAGGCAATGCTACAGGATAACCGTAAGCATACGAGTCCCCCAGTCCACGCTGCTCCCATCTTTATTTTACAGCTGAATTTCTTGAAAAGCTGCCCCACTCGCACTCTTCATATCCTCATTCTACCCGCTTCTTCTGGCCCGCAGTACAGCTACTTGACCATTTTAATGCCAACAAAGCCCTCCTCACAAGGTCACAGATGGCCTGTGTCACCCTAAGTGTGCCGAGGACTAGTGGGACCCCCTTGTCATGGCAATTAAGTTGCTTCACCTGATAGACATGCGCCCCTCAGGTCTGAGCCCCGTGCCCGATTCCCATCTTCATCGCCTAAGTATATCGTCTGGCTAGAAGTCCAACAGGTGATCTTTTTTTATCATTTACAGTAATTTGCAAAGTCCACATGTTTTTACTCTTTCACCTTTATATAACAAATCCAGAAGGATAAAAAAACGAGGTAAAATGTCCTTTATTTTTAGGCTAACAAAACCATGTATATTTATGATGGACATGATTTTGATCCATGTATCCATTGTGGAGGTAACATCAAACTGCTTGACATAGCCATTCCTTCGTGTGTGTGTGTGTGTGTGTGTGTGTGTGTGTGTGTGTGTGTGTGTGTGTGTGTGTGTATGTGTATGTGTGTGTGTATGTGTATGTGTGTGTATGTGTGTGTGTGTGTTTGTGTGTGTGCACATTGAGGACACTGCTAAAATCCCTTGGTAATTTCAAGCACACAAAACATTATTAAGGTTAGTCATGTTCTATACTAGACTCCATGAACTTACTCCTCCATCTGATTAAGATCTGTACGCAAGCCAGGTTTGGCGGGATGCACCTGCAGCGCCAGGTACGCAGGAGGCTGCAGCTGCTCCAGAAAACCCTGGGAGACATAGTCAGACCCGCTTTTAAAAGGAGGGCGAGGGAGAGGTGGCAAGGCGCTTTAGCAAGTAAAGGTGACCAAGCTTGATGGCCAACGTTCAATCCCCAAGGACCCATACAATGTACAGGTTCTCTCTGACCTCCACACATGTGCTGGGTGACAACATGTGCAGAGTGGAAAGGAAGACGGGAGGGGAACGACCTTACGCCCTCTGATAAACAACCTCCAAGGTTTTACCCCCCGTTCTTTGTAAGAGCCATTCTAACTGCTCTCTGCTCCTCTTGACGTTTTTATAGATGTGTGATCGTGGCCTATTTGCCCGTGCTTGGCTAATTTCATTTTGCACACTTCAAGTTTGTTCATGGTCTTGCCCTCACCAACCCCAGCAGTGGAGACAGAACTAATGACTGTCCTTTACTTCTCCACTGAAACACACTCCCGGCTCCAGAGTTCCTTTTTTAAAAGGCTGATGGCTCCGTTGTACGTACCCACCACTCTCTCTTTATCCATTCTTCCGTTTGCAGACACATAGGTTGATTCTGTATCTTGACTATTGGGAAAGATGTGTTATGATGAACACCAGAGGGCAGGTTTTTCTTTTAAGTTTTAAGTTTACATTTACTCATTGGTCTATGTATAGCACACACCTCCACTCGAACCTTCAGAGGTCAGAGGACATGGTAGGGGGATTATTCACCTCCCATACACCAGTGGGTCTTGGGGCACAAACTCAACTTGTCAGGCCTGCCAGCGAGCTCCTTCACCTGTGGAGCCATCCACTTGGAGGAGATGTGCTTTTCTTCACCGTAGGGATTCCATTCCCTTTGGATATATGATCCGAAGAGGAGCCGCTGAATTATGTGGTAGCCCTGCTTTGTCGTCTGGGAGGATCCTTTTGTTTTCCATAATGGCTATGTTAATTTTCAGTTCCATCAACAGCCTGCAATGGTCCCACATCACCACCACCACTTGTGACGTCTTTAATGCCTCTGCAGGATCATTAATACGTGTACTGCTATGTTCAGGTATTTGGGCAAAAGAGAAAGCTAGTGTTTGAGATAATAGTCCTCAAATTCAAGAAGAAAAGACAACCTGGACCAGGAGAATGTATCTGGAAAAACGCTGTTACTTAAATATATAAGGAATTCTTGAAACCCTACACTAAGAAGATCTGATTTTAAAGATCGGTCAAAGCTATGAAGACACACATCTCACTGATAATTCCTATGTGGACGATGCTAAGCATAAAGATGCTGCAAAACCCCATAGAAAGAACAACAATTATCAACCAACCGGACCCTCAGAGCTCCCAGGGACTCAACCACCGTCCAAAGAGTACACAGGGATGGACCCATGGCTCCAGCTGCTTATGTAGCAGAGGATGGCCTTGCCAGGCATCAGTGGGAGGGGAGGCCCTTGGTCCTGTGGAAGGCTCCTGTTGATGTAGAGGAATGCTAAGTCGGTAAGACAGGAATGGGTGGATGGGAGGGGGAGCACCCTCATAGAAACAGGAGGAGGGAGGATGGGATAGGGGATAACATTTGAAATGTAAATAAATAAAATAATCAATAAAAAAAGAGAAAAAAACAAGATGCTTCGAGACAAAAACAAAATTTGACAAGATGGCCCATAGGATGTTCTCAGAAAAATACCAACTAGGAAGTATCACCACGCAGTCACAGAACAGTCGAAACCCAGAACACTGTCGGCAGCAGTGGTGACGAGGAACCGGTGATTGTGCCCCTTGCCTCTGACCCGAAGGAATTCAAAACTTGCATCCATGCAACCCTGCAGAGACGTTTCTGAGCAGCTTCGCTCCTAAGCACCCAAACCTGGGAGTGGCTAAGATGCTATTAGTAGATAAATTAATAAACAATGGTCATCCAGGCAATGAAATATTCAGCACCAAGGAGAAATGAGCTACTGTACCTCGGAAGACAGAGGCGCCTCCCTGCCTGAGCATTAGACCAGCCCCAGCATGGTGTGGAACAGAACCGTTTCTAGCTCTGGGGTCAAAATGCATCAATGAAAAAAAAATGTATGATTTAAATAGACTTTAGGCCCACAGCAAGCTTGAATAGCAAAAGCAGAGAATTCCCATATTCTCTGTAGCCCTCCCCCCCATAACTACCTCTGCCCACTACCAACGCCCTACACCAAAGTCTATAGTTTACATTCGGGTTTCCTTTTGGGTTTGGACACAAAACCAACATGGATCTACTCCCATGGAATCATGCAGCATGGTCTCATGGCCCGAGAAATCCTCGGAGCATCATTAACTCCTCCTCCCCTGAACCTCTGTGACCCCTCACCTTCAATTGCTGGCATGATTTTGATTTTCCTAGAATGCCCTACTTGGGACAGAGAAACAGAGAAAGTCAATGAACCAATCCTTGCCTCTGGGGGACTTTCCACCTGGTGAGGAGGTCAGGCAGCAAAGCGCAAATCAGAGGAAAGGGTTTTTAGGGGGAAGGTAGGTAAGAGAGCATGTTCCCCTCTTGGGAAACTACATTAAAACCTCAGGAAGAAAAGTGTTAGGAGTTAGAGAATATCTCAGGCAAGGGAACTTTAAAGTTCCCAAAACAGGGAAGACTTGGGAGGAACTGGGGAAACTAAAAGACAAAAGCAGCAATCATTACTAAATAGAACACACGTCTTGAAGGGGTGGGAAGGCCGCTAGTGTCAGAGCAATCTTAAGTCTTAAGAATACCAGTTCTGAAGGGCTTTAAGTAGGTTGGCAACACATGCTGTGTGAACTACAAGACTAGGGAGTGGGGAGATGAGAAAGTTATCATGGGAAAGGAGACAAGTATGGCAGCTTAACTGAGACCTCCAGGGCAGACTGGGAGGAGAGACCAAGGCATTGAGTGGATGCCTCTCTAGTGGCCTTAGTGAGGCTTACTCATTTCATTTGCATATCTGAGGGGGAGATGGGTCAAGGGCTCAGAACTAATGTAGTCCGAGTTGCTAACTCAGGCTCAGTGCAGGACAGAGGAATTAAGAATAATCTGAAAGAAAAGCTCATTGAGACAGGGCGCCAGTGTAGGGAGCAGACGCTTACGGAAGAACTCACATCCTAGCCCTCTGTTCCATGTTGCTAGCACGTGATTTGCCTTCACTCACAATAATTATGCTATACATGTGTGTATGTTTTCCCCTAAGAACCAGCCTTTCCACCATTGTGTGCACAACGCCTAGCAAAATTCCTGGGCACACACTGTGTTCAAAACATAAAATTCCACTGACTTTAGTCTAGCTCCGAATTTGAAGTGTAGAATCAAAATGGAGAGATGGCTCAGTGGTTAGGAGCGTGTGTTGTTGTTCTTCTTACAGAGGACTGACTCCAGTTCAGTTCCCGGCACCTCTAGGGCTGTTCCTGACAACTCCACCTCCAGGAGACTTGAAACACTCATCTCCTGTCTCCAAGCACACCTGCACTCACTGGTACATACACGGACACACACACACACACACACACACACACACACAACTTTAATTACTACTTTAGATTTAACTTACTCTGAAATTCGGTCACTTGTCATCCCCACCATCCCTGGCTACTTTTAGATTGAAGGCAGGGTGACAGTCGATTTATGACACTGGATTACAGACTTCGCAATTTGCCTTGAAAAATGCAGAGAAGAGTAATACTTGCTTTTCAAATCACCTTAGGAAAATTAGCCAGCGTGGGATTCCCATGCTGTATTCCTATGACTCTTTCCTCGCTTCCTAGACCTCAATAACCCAACCTAAAGATTAAAGGGACTGAGAAATTTACTGTCAACACCCTTCCCCCCCCCCATGTGTTTTAACCGATGAAATCCAAATGCCTTACTATTTCTGATTTTTATGGTAGTTGACTAAAAGTATCTTAATTTGGTTTTAAGGAAATCTGCAAGAAAATCTGCTAATTTTAAAATACTCATTTTGGTGAGATGTGGTGTCGTGGGCCTTTAATCCCAGCTCTCAGAAGGCAGAGGCAGAGGGATCTAGATGAGTGAGGCCAGCTTGGTCTATATAGCAAGTTCCAGGGCAGCAAAGATTACTCGAGACTTTATCTCAAAAGACAAACAACAAACCAACAAAAGAATGCATCTTCCTCCAGTTGTCCCTACCAGGAGGGAAGCATCAGATGGCTGGGAAGAGTGAGCAAATGCTCACACCACCCTTGCTCTCCCAAGGCAATTCTCCCTTCCTTAGCGAAGCACAGAGAAGCTTGAAAATCTTTATAGATGAGAAAGAATCTTAAAGCCTTATTTCTCCATTTAGCTTGGCATGGTGCAGTACAACAGAAGAAGTGCTTAGCTTTCAACCGAGTTTCTCTTTTATGGAGGGAGACGAGAAGAAAATACACTCTAAGTAATTGCTTATGCACGAAATACTTGAGAGAGCAATGAAAACAACTCTGGTCGCTCGTGTGTGTTAGCTCGTCACTAGTAACATTTGCTGAGCGGATAATTTTATTTAAATACTGCAAAGTTTTTAGTAATCCGTTTTTGCTTAAAGTCAGGTCAAGTGATATAGATACAAAAAAAAAAAATCAGCTTGCACAGTCTATTTCTAGTCAACGCTGTCATCAATCCAGAAAGAACTAAATAGGGGAATAATAGTTTATCCACTTCCAATTTCAGTAACTCCCGTTACTAACATCTGAAGTGCTTGGCAGACTCACACTGACAATAATTTGCAGTTGGGCAGCTGTGATAAAATCATGACTAAACAGTTGCCAAATCCACCTTCACTGACCCAGTCTCATCATTACCTCCCCCGATGATGCCTCCAATAAGAACCTAGATGAGTCAAATACATTTCAAATGGAGAAGCTAAAAGTCAAAGTAGCCAGGCTAAGGGACACCAGCTGCAGACACTGGCCGATTAATGCCTCCCCAGTGAGCAGCATGTATGCCATCAACTGGTTAGGAAAGAGTTGACCAGTATGGGCAGGTATGGGCAGGGCATCTTGGAAACCACTGAAGCAATAGTCACCAGGCACTAAGCTACAATGGCTTATAAACACCCCTCCTGCCTAGAAACTCATTTTACAGTTTCTTGCCCAAGATATAGAAAAATTAATCTTACACTTGTCAAATTACATATAAGCCAACTCTTCCTCTCCAGTTCATGTTCATCTTCTATAAAGCCTCGTCTAGCCCAGCCCTTTGCTTGGGATGTTATGGTAGAAAAGGTTGAGTGGCTTTCGTAAAATTAATTTGAAAGGTGCTATGTTAATTATTTGAAACAATTTCCTTTAATCAAGGTTTATAACTGGTGGGTATGTACGCCTTTAATCCTAGTACTCAGAAGGTGGAAGTAGGTAGATCTCGGAGTGTGAGGGCAGCTTGGTCTACAGAGTTCCAGGACAGGACGGAGAAATCCTGTCTCACTAGCATCAGAGCTGGGCAACGCCATGAATGCAGTCTCGTGGACCCTCTTTGCTTGCCTTCTTGGTTCTAGGTATGAAGTCAGGGCTTTAAACAGGAGTCCTGCTGTTACGCTCTCCCCAACCCGCACAGCATGGATATGATCTCCCTAAAGGGAGAGGAGAAAGTACTCAGCATGTGCAAAGCTAGGGACATTGTGTGGGATGAGAATGTGGTGGAACACACTGAGAGCTGATGGTTCAGGTACCTGGTTTTTTTTTTGTTGTTGTTGTTGTTTTCTTTTCTTTTCTTTTTTTCGGAGCTGGGGACCGAACCCAGGGTCTTGCGCTTGCTAGGCAAGTGCTCTACCACTGAGCTAAATCCCCAACCCCGTACCTGTTGTTTTGAATGTTTATTTTACATGTATGGAGACTTTGTCTGCAAACCATGTGTCCCCGCTAGGAGGGTGTTAAAAGCTCCTGGAACTGGAACTATAGATGGTTGTGAGCCATCATGTGCGTGCTGAGAAGTGAACCTGGCTGCTCTGCACAAACTCTCAGTGCTTGCCCTTAGCTCTGAGCCATCTCTCCATCCCACGCTGGTTTTTGTAAACCAGCATAGTACCTGACTTTACAATACTGATTCTATGAAGGAAAAACAAATCAAAACAAACAAAAAAAACCCTGGTTCTGAGTGATCTTACAGTATGTCGAAGACAACCAGTCAGCACACATGCTTCTGATTTTTCTAAATATTCGTATACATACACCTATTAAGGCAATTTTCCATTTTTCAGATTAAAAAAAAAACAAAACAGGGAGATAGCTCAGTGGGTGAAATGCTTGTGTAATCACAAGCACCCAGGTTTGAGCTATAGAATCCTTATTTAAAAAAACAAATAAATAACAAAACCCCTGGCTTGCTGGCCAGGAAACCCTACTCTGAGACCCAGCTTAGTGATGTGGATGGGTCCTGAGCAATGGCACGGTTGGCCTCTGCTCTCTACATGTGCACGTGCCCCAGGGAATGAGCATCTGGACACATCAAGAACACATTCACCTACCCAAACAGTCAGAACTACTTGAACAACATTCCTCCAAAAGGGGACAGCATGCACCCGTGATCTACAGTTACTCGGAAGGTACAAGTGCTAAAACTGCAGTCTGCATCTAAAAATGCATGAATCAAAGATTATAAAGTTTTGGCTAGTTCTGTAGCAGAAACCTGCCATTTTGCAGGCACAAAGGGTCCAAAGTTGAAGAGCTTTAATGAGAACATTTTCCTTACTTGCCTGCTTTCTGTTATTTTGAGGATTAGAAATAAGAAGCCTATACCATGCTGAGCAAGAGTAAACAGGGTCTTGATAAGCGGCAGTTGTCATTTCACTTTTTTTTCCTTCATGAGAGACATCACTGGGTTACCTAAGTGAGTCTTGAACTTGTGATACTCCAGCTCAAACTTTTAAGCAGTTGTAATTATAGACAAATACCACCATACCCAGGTTCTGGTATCAGTTCCAACACTGCCCAAGATCTACCCTGGTGTCCACCACACTTGACTTATGGAATATGCTGATAACTAATTAAAAGAAAACAAAATTTAGCCAGGCAACAGTGGCACATGGCTTTAATCTCAGTGCTTGGGATCTCTTGGGGGGGGGTGAGTCTGATTTTATAAATGGATCAATTTCAGATTATATATGTGATACTATGCTTAGTGCATGCCAACAAAGGGGAAATACTTAACATTTTGCTATACTCACCAACATAAAAGTTACTAAAAGTGGGTCATGTTTTAAACTATTTTCCCTACTGATTTTGTGATGGGTTAATGATTAAACTGAGGTGATATGATAGTGTTACACAGGGGATGTAATTTAAAGGTTGATAGTAAGATTCCATTTACTGTGGCTAGAACTGACCAGTAATAGTTAACTTTCTCCAAAGGGGGGGAAATAAAGTTTAAAAAAATTTACAGAAGTGCACACCACAAAGCACTCATCTCTATCACAGACACACACACACACACACACACACACTCACACCCCCACACCCCCCACAGAGAGACGTCATGCCATGTCTCGTGTGTGGAGTTGGTTTCCTCCTCCCACAATGTCTCTGGGGGTCAAATTTAGGCTATTTGGCAAACTTTTTGACCCATTAGCGTCATGTTACAGGCTTAGCACCCACCTCCGTGGTTATGGGGAACCAAACCCAGGACTATAAAAATTCATCTTGTTTTCCATAGTCTGGCACAAGGTCAACTAGAATAATTCAATGAAAGTATTTAATGCTATGTCTTCATGCTCCTGGAGTCCGCAGATGGAGGCTGTGTGTCCTCTTCAATTACTCTCAAGCTTACTTGCTGAGACAGGGTCTCCCACTGATTCTGCAAGGGTGGCTGGCTCGCAAGTTCCAGGGAGCCAGTGCTCTCTGCCTCTTTAGCTCTCCAATTAGAGATGTATGAAATATATGGCTTTTGGGGTACTGGGAAGCCAAAACCAGGCCCTCATGCTTGCACAGCAAGCACCAGACTGAGCAGGCCATCACCACAATGCCCTGGAGGAAATACTTTTTTTTAGTTGCGTTTGACTACCTAACATGCTACAGACATGCTATTAGGCCTATGTCATTCCTCTGAAGTAATTATCTACTTTGTGAAACCAAAAATCTTACTTGGGACTTTAAGTTTTAGGAAACAACTTACAGAAAACACGAAGAATCAGATGTTTAAGTCTTACTCTTTGTCCCACTGTACAATAGGCCACTTCTCAAATATAAAGAGTAGGTGGAACTTCCCAAGTATACAGTCAGAGGGAGGGGCTGGAGGGATGGCTCAGCAAATAAGAGCTCTGGCTGCTCTTCCAGAGGACCTGGGTTCAACTCCTATTACCCATAGGGGAGATCACAACTGTCTAACTCTGGCTCCAGGGGATTTGACAGTCACCTTCCTTGGGCTTCCACAGGTACAGCATACATACAAGCAGTGCAGACACACGCTGTCGGCAAAACCCCATACACACACAATAATAAAAAACAATTTGAAAAGAACACAGAAAGAGCACATGTCTGGGTACATGAACATATTCACATACATATACACAGTCAGTTTCCACATCCCACAAACAGGCTGGATTACAAAGATGAGGTATACACTGCTGATGTGTACATCAGAGGTTCATGGCTAAAGTGTTTGGTTAGAATACTGCACTAACATTTCAGAGCTTCTCTGGTAAAAAAAATCCCATTAAAAAAAGACATTCAAAATAAGCACATTCTTCTAACAGTAAAGACACTTCCCACTTTTTTTATTTTGACATCATGATAGTTCCATAAATTTAAAGTGGAAGATAGCTGTTCAATAAAAGCCATTTCATATATATAATATACATAAGTTATTTTAAAAGTCTGTCATATAACAGATTGATTTGGTGCTACCAAAAACTTACAAATAAATGACTACAAAGGAAACCATTACTAAACTAAGACACACAGGAACAACGCTGCATTTCAGGGGGAAAAAACCCAAATAATTTCTATCATGTTAAAGGAATCACGTTCATTTGTCATTGTGTGCATAATCATATTCCCTTAAAGCAGACTCCTCAGAACCTTTAAATTTAAAAATGTTCAGGTATAAGTCTTTCTGTACATTCAAAAACAATCATATTCTGATTACATACAATGCTTTCATC
Source organism: Rattus rattus (assembly GCF_011064425.1). Lineage (NCBI taxonomy): Eukaryota > Metazoa > Chordata > Mammalia > Rodentia > Muridae > Rattus > Rattus rattus. The sequence goes on from NC_046157.1 coordinate 16,157,017, forward strand.
GTGCAAAAAAAGCCTTAGTCAATTGTTTTCTAAGGTCTAACGTCAAATGAACCAATATCAGCCATTTACTGAGCAAGCTGTCAGTCAGAGAAGTTCAGAGATCAAGCTGTTGAGATGCCCTTCCTGCCACAGTACGGCTACTACTAGCTCTGGTTCCTTCGTGTGTTAGAACTAGCGTGAGAATTCAGTGCTGCAGCAGATGACAGACTACGCGAGAAGAGTCCCTCACGTCCAATAGCCTTTGCCATCCTATAATACAATTTTCACACCTCTATGTGTATAGGCAGAGAAAGTAGGAAATCAGAGCAGGCTAAGCCAGGAATATAAATGACAAAGGGACACTAAGATAGCCATGGTATTAAAAACCTCGTTTGAAGCCTGCGCAGCACCAAAACAGCAGGGCAGGTACCAGTGCAACTTTAACCTGGTCGTTTATTTCAGTGTGGATGGGAATGGGGGAAACCAGATTGGATGAAAAGATTTTATTCCTTCCGAGCACAAAGAAAATCAACAGGAATTTTAAAGGTCATTGATCAGAAAATGAACAATACCTCTTAGAAACCTCAATTAGCCAAAACAAGCTAAAGATAAATGCTTAAAAAAATCTTTCAGCCTAAATATTTATCCATCTACATATCCCACTTTATGAATAGGCTTTAGATTAAAAGAAAAAACATCAAACTACCCCCCAAACATTTTATAAGAGGTACCACCATCTAGAAGTGACAAAAATAAATAGTTTCCCCCATATTATTTAATCTCTAAAGCATAAAAAGCTATATAACATCTTATACAAATTAACCAGTGTTCTTACAAAAGTAAAGCAGTTTTGGACTACTAACATTACACTGTATTTGTGGTGAAATATGAGGCACAAGAATATATGCATTAATTAGGCATTTTCCGTCTACTCAGTCTCTATGGTCTTAATTCTTGGCAATATATAACTGGTGTGTATTTTGGTACATAGTCACGAGTCGTAGAGAACAAGAAGCAGTGTGGTATAAGTAACAAGGTTTGTATTTGACAACGACTGCACTGATGAACACGTTTATGAACTTTGTGATTTGTGCTGCAGATTGTCGCCTGCAGTAGATCCTGCAAAGATAAAGGAAGAAAGTCAGTACCTTGCCATTATGGTTTGAATATGACATGCCCACAGGATCATGTGCTGAGGGCTTGATCTACTTGAGAGGCACTAAAAACTCTAGGTGGTAGAGCTACCCCAGTGGCCCTCCATGCTCACCATGATGCTCTCTGCCTCACTACAGACCCACAGTGAGAGACCTGAGCACACGTGGACTGAAACCTCAGCCCCTGTGAGGCCCTCTGCCCCAATCCTCCTCTTAGGTTGCTTCCTCCAGTATTTATCAAAGCAAAATCAAAGCACCCCAAAGACACAATCAACCCTGAGATGAAATGCCTACATTAAAAACTTCCCCTGGCATGGTAATATGCAAATAGAAAACAACAAACCAGTATGTATGTTTGATGTAGGCTAAATTAGACTAATTTCAAAGGATCTAGAAATACTACTAAATATTCTAAAAGTAGGAATATCTTGTGTAGACAGAGCGAATGGGACAGTGTGAGAATCACAGGAGAAAAGTTAAGTGTTACAGCTCCAGTTATCTGATACTCAACAAATTCACTTCAACTGATAACTGTAAAATACTGACCGGACTCTACACACTTCTCCATTTATGGAAACAAATAAACAGGGATGGAGCAAAAAGAAGGGAGCAGAGGGAAAAGAGGGAGGGGAGATTAAGGGAAGCAGCGAGTTTTACTGAACATAGGAGCTTTGGAGGCTGGTTAAGAAGACCCCATGAGTAGACGAGAAAAAACCTGTCTTACGCCTTACTGCACAGTTCCCAGCCTTATGTATAGTTCTGAGGCCATGACAGTTAAACTCCTATGTGAGAGTACTTTAATTCCCACTTTAGAAGACTAAGAAACTGGCTAATACAAAACTTTATACTCTACTTACCTGGGGAAACACATCTATATATACAGTTTATGGAGTTCAATGTCTTAGAGGCAGAGATGAACAAAAAATCAGTTATGTATTTCAGGAGTTATTTATTAAGCACAGATTAGTGCACCCCTCAGACCTCATCACAGAAGCTTCTTATACAGCAGAGACTGCCTAATACAGAGACTCCCAATTGGTTAATGTGCAGAGTAAGTGGTCATGAATGCTTAGCCAAGACTCCCCCAAGCCCTAGCAGGGGAGCTCCTGGCAGCTCATGGCTACTGGGGGAGAGTCAGTTTTCTTCAGAGATGTGGGCCCTGATTTGTCCATGCTCCAGGGGATGGCACCACACCTATGCACACGCAGGCAGCAGTCACTGGATTCAGTGGGTTAAGAGAACATTATAGGAGATGTGGTTGGAAGTGATCTGAGAGGAGTTAAGACTTGGGGAGTGGGCATGACCAAAATACATGCAAAATTCTCAAATAACAAAGAAAAATATTTTTTCTGAAAAAAAAAAAAAAGGTATTAAGAGAAGGGGGAGAGATTTTTTTTCCCTTTACTCTTTATCATTGTGTTGAATTGGGTAAATAAATTTCAGCAGCAAATGAGGAATGTTCCTAATTTATCACCATACTCTAAGAGCTGCTAGCAAAAGGGAAAGTCTGAATTCAGCAGATGAGAAGTTACTTGAGTACTTGGGGTGGGGTGGGACCAAACACTTCAGGGCAATTAGGAGACAGTATGTTAGTGAGTGGTCTACCACTGGAGCATACCCCAGTCCATAGTTTTGATCAATTAAAATAGAGGAAGACTTAACAATTACTAGGATGAAGCTTACTCAAGTTAAATATTATAATCCAACACTATAATGAGATAACTTACTATCTCATATCATCAAATTATTATTTCACAGTATGTAGCAAATATAACAACTATTTATTTGAACCAGTTTAGGCCCCAAGGATAAATCATACTGCCACACACACAAAAAATCAGCGTACAAGTATAAAATACATGTAGTGACTATACATTCCATCTCCCACAGTGAAGTAGAATAACCACTGAATTTTTGAGCCAGGCCTTGCTCTATAGGCCAGGCTAGTGCTGGGTTACAGATGTGCACTACTGTACCTGGCTCCCCTTTGTTAAGCACAATAGCTGAACAAAAATGGGGGCTGGGGTATATACGTCAGTGGTAGACATATACAAGGCCCTGGGTTTGATCCTTTACCTCAAAATCAAATGAAAGAAAATATAGTTCCTGAGAGTACCATGTGTTAGGCTTCGGGAAATAATTGTCTTAGACTTAAAAAATAGAAAAAAATAACGAAGGAGAAGTTGGACATGACGGTGGGTGCCTGAAGCCCCAGCACTCGGAGCGGAGGGAGGTGGAATGAAGTTCTTGTAGGCTACACATCTTGGCTTTATCTCAATTTAAATAAAAAAAGGAAAAAGAAAAAGGAAATCAAAATTCAAAATAACTGTATAGAACATGCGGTATAGAAATGTCATGGTGGCTAGTGTTTTCCATGCCAGTTCTTGGGCGGCTGAGACAGGAGAACTGCTGTGATTTCCAGTCCGTGTTACGGTATAATACCATCTCACCAAAACCAAAACCCACATTAAAAAAAACAAAAACAAAAACAAAAAGTATATGCGAAGTTTAATCTTCAGCTGCAAAAACAAACAACAGAAAAATGGGTAAAAAGTTTTAAGCTTTAATTTAGATTTTCTTGTTAAATAAAATATGACTTCATACAATCAAACCAAATATCCTTACTTAAAACTAAGTAAAGGACAAGAAAAAACAAAACAACAATCCACTATATAGCATATGGTCTTATTAAATTAATTTTAGGCAATTTATTTTGAAATTGGTCCCAAGGATAAAATTGTAGAAACACTGACACAATAAAGTAAATCAGCAAAATGTCCTGAGGGATTTTCCAGAAGTTTAAGCCGAGTGAACTATCTCAGGCACAGAGAAGCACAGCCCCAGTGACACTGTTAAGACATCTGACCTTGATTTGACTCTTCAATATTCATGCTGTCTGCATCTGCAGTCTCTGACATTTCTTCATCTTCGTCATCATCATGTAGGTCTTTTGAAATTAACTGTCTGGCTAATTTAATATTCAGTCCTTCGTTGTAATGAAGCTTCCTTTTCATTTCAAACTGCCGCTTCTTTTCTATAAAAGATTTTAAAGCTTAGAAGGTCTCACTTAAATGTTTCTATCAGCTAACAACTGGTCTTGTGTGGCAGTCAGGTAGTTTGTAATAAGACCATACAGTCTGCAAAATCTAAAATATTTACCTTATAAAAACTTGTGCTGGTTCTACTTTATTTAAATGACTCAAGTATACATCTCAATCAATGAACAGGACTGGATAAAACCATTAGAAATTTTGGGAGAGGGGTTGGGGATTTAGCTCAGCGGTAGAGCGCTTGCCTAGCAAGCACAAGGCCTTGGGTTCGGTCCCCAGCTCAGAAAAAAAAAAAAAAAAAAAAAAAAAGAAAGAAATTTTGGGAGAAAAATTTAAAGACAGAAGAAAACTCTCCAGTAATACTTGAATGGGAGGCAAAAGGTAAATCATAATCGTTTGTATGAAGAATGCACACAGCCCACAGACATATACACAATACAAACAAGATGCAACAACTAGCAGTGGGTAATTCAGGGCCAAGAGCTCTGAGTAATGTACTTGCGGTCCGATGCACCATTCCCCTGTACCCCAGAGTTCTTTATGCAGCCCAGGATGACCTACATCTCCCAGTGCTTCCGCCTCCCAAATGCTAATTAATATTACAGGAATGCACCAGGGCTGGCAATGGTGAAGGGGGCTGTCCTCTGGCCTCCACTGGAGCATGCACACACACTGGAGCACAGGATGAATAATGTGCAAACAGATGAAACAGGCCCACGTGCCGCTTCACTAAGAAACAATCCTCACATTAAAAAACTGCCATGACTTAGAAACATAATTAGTAGCAATTCAGCACAACTGCTACATTGTACTAAAATAACTTTATGGCTCAATGGTTAAGGGCACTGGCAGAGGTCCTGAGTTCAATTCTGGGCAACCATATGGCGACTCATCACCATCTATAAAGGGATCTGATGCCCTCTTCTAACATGCACATGTACATGCAGAGAGAATACTCATACATAAAAAATATATAAATTTCTAAAAAAATGAAGAAATACAAAAGGATTCTAAGATTTGAATCCAAGCACCCATCTAAAAAGCCAAACACCCAGTATCAGGCACATGTACTTTCTTTGAAACAAGAAATAAAGGGGCTGGAAGGATGGCTCATATATTTTGTGAAGTGATTTCCTACTGGTAGAATTACTAAATCACACAGAAGTTATGTATAAAACACATACATAAAAAGCACTTGGCAGCCTCTTGCAGAGGATCTAGGTTGAGTTCCCAGCACCCACGTTTGAGCTCACAGCCATCGCTCACTTCAGAGAAGCATGAGTTTGATCTCCAGCACCAAATACACGAGTCACAGTGTTGCACATCCGTAACCAGGGAGGCTGTCATAAGCTCAGCCTAATCAGTCTGTCCCAGTCCCAGTAAGAAATCCTCTCAAAACATAAGGTGGACAGCTCCTGAGGAGTGACACTTCCCCAGACACACGAAAATGTGCACACACAACCTATGAAATCTGATTTCACAGAAAGCTGACAACAAGTCATTTCAATCTCTCTTTTTTAAAAAACAGGTTTCACACATCCCAAGCTAGCCTCAAATATTCAAGGGAGCCAAAGATGACCTTGGCTTCTGATCCTTTCTTCTGCCTCATGCTGAGCTTAGAGCATGGGCCACTGGGCCCACATTATGCAGTGCCATGGATGGAATTCATGGCTTCTTGAATGTTAGGCAAGTTGTATTATAACAACTGAGTCATTCCCAATCCCATAATCCTTTGATTATTAATATTCACTTTGCAATTAAACAACATAATACAACATTATGCAATAAATAAAAGCACAGGTTTTTATGAAACCCAACAAGGCTAATAATTTTCTTTTTTATATTTGTGCAGTAAGATTTTTAAAAGGCACATGTCCTGATTCCTGCAAGTTCCCACTCTGTGCAGATTCATAACATCTGTATAATTTAGTAATTCTACCAGTAGGAAATCACTTCATAAAATTATATTAATAGGCCAAAGTTACCCCTGCAGGTTGACTCGTGGAGCTACAAATTGATGGATAATTACCCTTAATGAGAACTAATAAGTAAGTCAATAAAATCCCCATCCTTAACAGATAAAAGTTGGGGGAGAATAATGTGGAAAACACTAGAGACAACTTTTATTGAACACCCCCTTCAGTGGCTGCTGTGCTGTCAGGTCTCGCTAATGCTGACAATGGGCTTGGGCTGAGAACCTGTCAAACAAGCTCAGAGTGCTACCCAGGTGTTCTATCGCTGAGCTACAAGCTTTTGATTATTTCCTTTTAAAAGAGAACAGGACAACTATGGGTAAGTCATCCCTCAGTACCTGAGGGATTGGCTCCTGGACACTATGGATGTTCAAATACTTCCTGTATAAGGTATAGTATGTGCAAATAACCTACACACAGGATGTATTTGTTCAGTCATTTCTAGGTTAAATTCTATGTAAATAGTTGCTATGCTATATTATTAGGGAATAATGACAAGAAAAATATGTCCATCTTTGACACATGGACTCATTTTTCTTCCCTCAATATTTCTAAACCATTGTTGCCTGAACCTACAGGTTCAATACCTACAGATACTAATCAACTGGGTATTTTATATACTTGTAAAGATATTTTTTGGTCAGGCAGTGGTGGCACTTGACTTTAATCCCAGCACGCAGGATGCAGAGGCAGGTGGATGTCTGAGTTCTAGTTACAGAGCGAGTTCGTATGTGCAAGTGCCCGAGGCTAGAGGTATCAGCAGCTATGACCCACATGACATGGATTGTGAGATCTGAACCCAGGTCTCCCAGAAAAGGACTCTGACCTAATTTTTTTTTTTTTTTCTTTCTTTTTTTTTTTTTCTTTTTTCTATTTTTCGGAGCTGGGGACCGAACCCAGGGCCTTGCACTTGCTAGGCAAGTGCTCTACCACTGAGCTAAATCCCCAACCCCGACTCTGACCTAATTTTATCTTGAAAAGATAATACATTCACATGGCTCTAAAAGTATAAAAAACAGCAAGATAAAACATTCCTGTATGAGCAGTATTCCATGTAAACAAAGTCTGCATAAGCAGCAGTGTCTTAGCTATGCATGTTCTGTCTGACCACAAGAGCCTCTTCATCCTGTAATGAGAACTTCCCTAGCTTTTCTTCGAAGACTCGGTGTTCCACAAGACTATACAGACTTCATCCTATATTTTACCATCTTGTTTCACTGGATAAATTTCCCTGTTTTTGTTTGTTTTGTTTTGTTTTTTCTTCAACACAGGGTCTCAAGTGCTCAGGATGACCCTAATCAAGAACGAGGGTGAACTTCTGATTTTCCTGCTTCCATGTCTCTAGGAGGAGATTCTAGACAACATAGTTTATTTGAAGCTGGGGCTCAAATTCAGGGCTCTGTGCATGCTAGGTAAGCATTTTCCCAACCGAACTAAATCTCCAGCCATGCATTACTACCTTAAAACAGAAAAGGCTAGAGCACTTGCCTAGCAAGCGCAAGGCCCTGGGTTCGGTCCCCAACTCCGAAAAAAGGGAAAAAAAAAAAAATTGTTTTGGGGTTGGGGATTTAGCTCAGCGGTAGAGCGCTTGCCTAGTGAGCGCAAGGCCCTGGGTTCGGTCCCCAGCTCCGAAAAAAAAAAAAAAACAACAGAAAAGGCACAAGCAGCAAGACAATCTACCTACCCACTTGAAGATCATTCAAATACTAAATGATACTAAAAAGCATTAATTTTATAAGTATTTACCAAATATCTACATTTTATCAGTCACTAAAAAATACAAAGAAAGGGATATTTGCAGAATACTTGGAATATGGTTACTATATTTCGTCCAAGTCCTTCAAATCAGGGGAGAAATACTATTATATAAGAAACTCACATGTGTAGAATCTATTTTCTATTGTTTCCTACTTTCCTGCCCACTACTTCCCCAATATGAAAGTAATTTCTCAATCTTCCAAATAAAAATGGCTAGCATCACTCTAAAAGCAGCTGAATGAGTAACCTACCTCGCTCTTCAGGGGAGAGGTCATTGTCTTCCTCTCCACTGCTTTCTTGTTCCCGAGTCCGAAACTTTGGCTCGGAGCCCTCCGCAGCAGCTAACCTACACAGTATTTAGGAAGATATTAGAAACTGAGGCACTCAATCTAGTTAGATGACTCATTCAACTTGAGTCATGATAACATCCCCACGATCAACAGCCTAGCTCTAGTTGATAAGACAACATGAGAAAAAGTGGGAAGGGATGCAGAGGCAGTGAGGACAGCAGAGTGGGTGTGAGGAATCGATGAACAGCAGTAACTTATAGCTGCTGCTCTCACACCTTACCATGCAGGTAGTAGGATATTTACCAATCGCACCATCACGCAGGGAAAAACAGATTCAAGTTTTCAGGTAATCTTCACCTTCTCACTTCCTGTGTGCATTGATACTAACTGCACACTGTAATTTAGTTAAGGGCTGGGGATCTTACTCGGTGGTAGAGCACGTATTTAACATGCAACTCTGGGTTCAATTATAAGTAAACCCCAAAACCAAGATAGGCTTAGCCCTTCACTTACAAATGTACAGGCAGCACACTATCGAATGTCTTGAGATGGAAAACTAAAACTCCCTATGGGAAATGCATACTTACTTTTTCGCTAAGAGCTCTGGAGTCAAGACTTCTTTGCCTTCTGAATCACTATAGACATCTTCATCATCACCTATCATACTAGGACAAGAAACATGTTGCTATTAACAAGCACATTACTAAAATGGATACATAAAAGAAAACTGAATAGCTAGAAAATCGATTGGAAATACAATTGTATTATTTAATTAAAATTACAATTTATTTAGAGGTTTGATGTCATCTTTGAAATTTAACTTTAAAACACTTTCTACTCAATACACATAGTTAGAGACATAGCATTGGGCTGGGAATATAACTCAGTGGAGTGGCAGGAGTCCTTGCCTGACATGCATAAGGTCCTAGAGTTCAATCCCCAGCAATAAAAAGAAAGTAAGTTTAACAAGAGGGGGTAAAAAATAAAGAAAGAAAAAGAAAGGAAGGAAGGAAGGAAGACAATCCCAAAGTACAGAAAACTCAAATTATCTACAGAAAAATAAACTAAAAATGCAAATTTTTGTGTCCAATGAGAAAAATAGACAAATAATGCAAAATAACCCTTTTGTTGGTCTTAGTATTATTTTTCGAAGAACTGTCTTGCTATGTAGCCTGTCTGGCCTCAACTTCGTGATGACTGGAATTACAATTGTGCACTGAGAATACTGAGCTGGTTTTAGAATTTGTGTTTATGTATGACCATTAAGAAAGAAACGGTCTACATGGACATACACTAGGAAAAATAAACTTAGATCCTGTGGAGGTTAATTCTGACTGCCAACTTCACTGGATTAAGAAATGCATAGAAAACAGAGCCAAGTGACACCCCCGTCCCGCCTCTAAGAGCCTGGGCAGGATGCAGGACTAATCCGTACACGCAGTGACAGACTCCAGAGTGCTCACTGCACGCTCACTTCTCTTTCCTCTGCTGAGATTTCTGGTGGGCTCACGTGCAGCTTTGTCATATCCCTCTGACTGTCTCACTAAACAGCTGATACACTACTGAATCCACGGGAGAAAAGGAAAGGAAAGGAAAAGTGCCCAGAGAATTAGCCAAGCACAGTTATTGCTGTGTCTGTGATTGCACTCCAGAGTATCAGGTCAGAAGGCTCTGGTCCAATCAACAGATTAATCCCTTGCCGGATTCAGGACGGCATTCTTAGAAACGTGTGCAAGGAAGAAGGTAGGACCTAGTTGAAGAAAAAAGGTCACTGAACTCCACTGATTTGTTTTTTGTTTTTGTTTTTAAAGAAAGAACATGCAACTGATGAGTGGGAAGGTGGGGGATCTGGGAGAACTTAAGGGAGAGATTATGATCAAAATAAATGGAATTCTCAAAAAACAAAAATATTTTTAAAAATTCTCTACCACACAACATTCCCTCTGTGATGGTGTTCTACCCCAAAGTCATGGGGTCAGGCAACCATGGACAGACACCATGAACCTTTGAAACCATAAGTCAAGAAAAGTAGAAATCCTTCTCATGTTTTTGGTGTCAGGAACTTGGTCACAACAATATAAAAGCAAACTAATACAGGCCCTAAAGCCCTAATTAATAAGATTTAAAAGTTAATTAGCTTTCCTACAAATAGCTAATAAAAACTTTGCTCTCATGACTATAAAAATAAGCAGCCTCAATTTTCAAGCCACTGAAGGAATTTTATGCAGAACTCAACTACATAAAACAAGAACCTGCCGGTTTATACATTTATCCATGGAAATGTGAACTAAATCCAAGAACATTTAGGATCTGAGTAGAGCAGGGTATAAGAAATATAATTTTTTTACTTTTTAAAAAGATTTATTTTTTAAGTATGAGGACACTGTAGCTGTCTTCAGATACGCCAAGAGAGGGCATCAGGTCATATATTACAGACTGTTGTGAGCTACCATGTGGTTGCTGGGAATTGAACCCAGGACTTTTGGAAGAGCAGTAGTCAATGGTCTTAACTAACTATTGAACTATCTCTCCAGCCCATTTTTTGACTTTTGTAGTACTGTTCAACAGAAAAGTCTAGGTTACAAATGAATTGTATGCACATATTAGAGAATATAAACTAATATGTACACTAACAGCATGAGACTCTTAGTTTAACATGATCTTTTCATAAAAAGTATTTTTGTTATTGTTAAATAAAATGTTTTAAAACAAAACCAATCTCACGCAAGCTATGATAAAAGCTAACTGATAAAAGCTGATTTTCTTTAATAAGAAAGTCCTGACTTTGCATTCTGGTTTGATAAAGGGTTTGAGACATATATCTCAATCACTCTGTAATGAATAGGAAAAGGGTATAAACACTTCACTTATTCCTTTCCTCAAAGTTCATTACTATTTAGTTCCATTATCTGCATCTTCTGTTTCACTTTCTTTCTGGCAAGGACATTAGCATTTTTATGTGTATTTGCACGTTTTTACTAGCATCGCACTGTCCCATTAATTGAAAAGATAGCCTTTTTTGTTGATGTAACTCACACCCGACCTTCACAAAGCCCCTGGTAACATATGAAGTGGGCGTGGTCATATAACTCCAGGACTACGGATGTAGGTATGGATATCAGAAAATCACAATCATCCTCAGCTACACAGCAAATGCAAGGCTAGCCTGGGCTTCATGATATCCTGCCCACAAAATTATAAAAATAAATCGAAGCACGTGACTTAAAGACTTAGCCGTAATCTCCACTAAGTGTCCTACCTTTTTAGAGTCTGTCCTGTCTCGTGGTGTCCATGAGTACACTATTTTTACCTCTTGCTTACTGCTCTACAGTATCACTTCACGATTATTTTTAACTGGACAGAGGGGCTCATGCCCTTAGCATGAAGGAGGAGGATGCTAGAGGACTACAAGGACTTCAAGGAAAGCTTGGGCTTGACAGTGAATTCCAGACCAGCCCAAACTAAGTGTGATCAGATCTCAAAATAAATAAAAAAGAAAAATCCTGAGACTTAACATAAATCAGAACTACAGCATCAATAAAAATAAGAACACAAAACTGCCTATTACATAGCTTCCCCCTAACCCCTTTTAAACAAAGAAAGCCTCGCTTTCTACTTGGGGAACTAAAAACCTCAACTTCCTTTCAAAAAGACAAAACTTGGAGCTGGAAAGACGGCTAAGCAGTCAAAAGCACTTGCTGCTCACCAGGGCCTGAGACCTGAGACTGGTCAGCACTCAACCAAGCAGCTCACGCCATCTCTACTCCACGTGACCTGACTTTGGCTTGTAGCCTCCTCAGGCACCTTCATACATGATAACACACATAACAGCAATGGGAAAAAAGGGAGGGACATTGGTGTGCATCAGCAGCTGACAACCATCTAGGTGCAGTAAATACTCACTACAGCAACAATGTAATGATGTGAAGTTACACATTATTAGCAAAAATGTATTCAGGCATTAACTAGCACTCTGGTAAGAAAGTAAGACAGATCTGAAGTATCTGTTACTTAGTATCAATATGCAAATGAACACGCCACAAGAGAAAGGGTGTCTGTGTCACACACTTGTGGTACGGAGTGTCTGGCTCGTCTATCTTCATCAAGCCATAGTCTTTGTCAGCTGGATGATATGTTGCCAGGATGTTCATTTCATCCCACTTCTGAGACTTTTTACTGAAATTAAGAAGAAAAAAAGAGGCATTTAGTATCCATATTACATACATTTAGTATCCAAAGTTACATAATTTCTATCAGATCCTCCAAACACTATTATGCTATGACATACTTAGATTAACTTACTACGAAAATAAAAACAATTGAAATATCTTCCTGTCCTATCTTAATGGTTACGTGCTTTTACACACACATACGCATACACGAGCACACACACAGATACAGTGTCTCATTATGTAGGAGTGGCTGACCCAGAACTTGCTATGTAGAAAAGTCTGGCCTTCAACTCATTGAGCTGTCTGCCTCGCTGGAATAACAGGTATACAACACCATACCCTGCTATGAAATTTTCCTTAATTAAGAAAACCTTACTAAATTCAGATACTGCCAAGATCACAAAAATTAGAGATGGGTTAGGTTTTTTGTTTGTTTTTTGTTTTCTTTTATCAGAATAAACCACTTTATTTTAACTCAGTCGCAATACAGTTAGTTCAAGGAAGCCAAATGCTTGCCTAGTAACCAACACTACAAGCCTCAGTAAACATCTACAGTTAGATCTCTTTCACGGCCATTCTGAAACAATGGAGCTGTTAGAAATAAGGGTCCACACGTGTAACTATCACTTATATAGAACCAAGTTTACATTTCTCCAGCTTGAATTTCTTGATTAGATTAAACCATCTGCAATCCTTCACTGCCGTAGCACCTCATTGAAGCCCTCACAGAGCTTGACATCGCTCTGGTTCTGAGCACACTCCAGAAAGTGCTTGATCTCTAGAGAGCAAGGTCCATGAGACTGCTGGTCCTGCAGCCGGGCTCCCTGAGGCTCCTGATAAGTGATGTCAGGCTTCGCAGGCTCAGCATTAGCCCCTCTGCTGAAGCCCCCAATGATGGTGTGACCCAGGGTGTGCCCACTGCAGAGCCCACAGCCACACTGGCTGCTGAGGGGCAGCAGCAGGTGAGCCAACTGCAGATGGGGCAGCGGCTGCGGCTGGAGGCTGAGCTGCAGGTGCTCTTCTGGGAGAAGCCCTTACCCGAGGGGCCCGGCTGGCTGGAGGAGTCACCCGGGAAGTGGGGCTTCGGCTTCCACGCAGCATCCTAACTGCTTGCAGTCTCAGTGTTCAGAGAAGACAAACTACCTTTGTTTTATTTTAAAAAGTTTTGAGACAGTGTTTCTCTGTGTGGCCCTGGCTGTCCTGGAACTGAAGAGATCTGCCTGCCTCTGCCTCCTGAGCACTTGAATTAAAAGTGTGGGCCAATCACACCTGGCTTATAGCTTGTTTTTTTAATCTACAAAATAACTTTGCTAAGAAATAGCATGTTCAGGTTTACTTAAATGGAAATAGATGTGACTCGGGGATATCTTGTTACTATCCACTCAATAAAGTCATGTAGCTCGTGTGCTCCGTTTTCGGAATCCTTTAGGCATGTCCATGTATTAATTCCACACATATTTAACAGTAAGACCCAGGCCCTGGCAACCATCATCCTCTTTTTCTGGGAATCTGACTACTCTAGGTACTTCATTTAAATGGAATCATACAATGTTTATCCTGGCTTAGTTCACTTAAGACAGTGTCTTAAAGGTCTGTCTATGGTGTAGCATATGCCAAAATCTTTTTTTCTAAGGCCAGTTAGGAGTTCAGCTAACTAAACATTTAGAGTGCAACTTTACAGTCTCACCCTTAATTTCTTTAATAGGTATAAACTGGCACAGATACTCACAAGTAAGCTTGAAACTACAGCTCAGAATCTCTTCACTCAGGAAAGTCAAAATCTTACAAGCTTGTAATAAACCAAAATGTGACACATGACTTTTAGGCATAGAAAAACAGTTCAAATGCTTTGTTATTACGAATCCAGCTCATATGGAGATTTATCTGAATTTTTAGCAAAGAAATTAAAATGCCACCAATACTCATTTAATCGGGTTAGAGCTGAGTTAGCTGGGGTATGCAGAACTTGATTTAACAGTACTCGTCTTCTCAGACAGGTAACCAACCTATCACGTTATTTTATTTTTTTTTGGTTTTCTGTGTAACAGCCCTACCTGTCCTGGAACTCACTTTGTAGACTAGGCTAGCCTCAAACTCACAGAGATCCACCTGCTTCTGCCTCCTGGGTGTTGCTGGGATTACCAGGCATGTGTGCCACATTAATAGTGACCTCAGGACAGAAAAACAAGAGATTTCAGTGTTATCCTAGTCCTACAATAAGACTGTCCACAAACAACCTCAGTAATAGTCCTTATGGAGTTGCTGATGTGATGTGTCAACTGATGTGATGTCCATGAAACAAACTACAAAACGGCATGCAAATACAAAGTTTATGATGGGGAACAGGGTTCAAGAGATAACCCTGTAATTACAAGCACTTGTTCTTGTGAAGGACCCAAGTTCAGTTCCCGTCACCCACATGGTGGCTCACAACCATCTGTAATGGGATCTGACACCCTCTTCTGGTGTGCATGAAGACAGCTACAGTGTACACATAAAATAAATAAACCTTTAAAAAAAAAAAGAAAAGGGGTTGGGGATTTAGCTCAGTGGTAGAGCGCTTGCCTAGGAAGCGCAAGGCCCTGGGTTCGGTCCCCAACTCGGAAAAAAAAAAAAAAAAAAAAATAAGTTTCCATTGCTTTTATGCTGGCGGATCTTTTATTATTATTACTGCATATATATATATATATATATATATATATATATATATATATAAAATGTGGGGGGCTAATGTGTGGGGTCAGAGGACAAGTTGAAGAAGTCAGTTCTCTCATTCCATCTTTATGTGAGATCAAGGGATGGGGAACTGCTTTCACTCTGAGCCATCTCCAGTTTAAGAACAGAAATTTTAAAAACAAATTGACTTTCTATTTCTAGGTAAATCTACATTTTCAGAAATTTTATTTTGCTGAAAAGCTAGATACATACAAATTTCTGTTTAGAAATCATTAGATAGGGCTGGAGAGATGGCTCAGCAGTTAAAAGCACGGACTGCTCTTCCAGAGGTCCTGAGTTCAATTCCCAGCAACCACACGGTGGCTCACAACCATCTGTAATGAGATCTGATGCTCTCTTCTGGTGCGTCTGAAGACAGCTATGGTATACTCACATACATTAAATAAATAAATCTTAAAAAAAAAAAAAAGAAATCGTTAGATATTATTTGCTTAGGAAGCACATAATTCAGTCTGTTTATAGACAAATTCCAAGGAAGTTCATAGTAAAGAATAAGTCGGAGGTAGCTCAGGGGTTAAGAGTGCTTGCTGGTCTTCCAGAGAACCCAGGTTCTATTCCTAGCACTCACATGGCAGCTCACACCCAAAACTCCAGGTTCAGGTGATCCAAGCCCTTCGTGTGGGCTCCAGACACCAGGCACACATGTAGTGCACAGATATACATACAGGGAAAATATCAATACACTTGAAAAACAAAAATGAAAAAATCTAAAATAATTTTAATTAAAAAAAATTAAAGTAGAAAAACAATCGAGTACTATAATAAAGAAGTAATTCATTTATGCTTTTAGAGCAAGCTCCAGGGATCCTTCCCGTCTCCATCTCAACTATGAATACAGGCACATAACATACCACTATGCCTTTTTACACGAGTGCTGGGAGTGTAGGAGATGGCTCTGTTAAGTCTAGCTACCTGAATTCAATGCCTAGAACCCATTTAAAAAGAAACAGTTGCAGGTATCTGTAACTCCTTTATTGGCAGATGGAGGAGGAGAATCTCCTGGAAGCTAGTAGAAACAAGAGCAACTGACCGTACACTTCACAAGGTGAAAGGTAAGAAAGAATGGACCCCTGAAAACTGTGGGATCAGCAGGTGCATGCTCTAGTGTGAGCGTGTGTTCTCCCTCCCACCCCACAAAACTTAGGTGGATATTTGGAGTTTAAAGGGTGTATCTAATATGAGGGAAGAAAAATCAACACTGTAAATTTTTGTGAGATAATGACAAAACAAAAATGTAGAACACAAATTATATTTTTTTTTTTTTTCTTTCTTTTTTTTTTCGAGCTGGGACAACCCAGGGCCTTGCGCTTGCTAGGCAGCGCTCTACCACTGAGCTAAATCCCCAACCCTATATTTTCTTTAAAAAATTTAAGTGGCTTATCTATTTTTCCATGCATTGGTGTGTGTGTGTGTGTGTGTGTGTGTGTGTGTGTGTGTATGCCATTTATGTGTGTGTGAGGGTGTCAGATCACCTGGAACTGGAGTTACAGTCGTGAACTGCTATGTGCATGTGCTGGGAATTGAACCTAGGCTCTCTGGAATAGCAGCCAGTGCTCTTAACCACAGAGCCTCCCTCTAGCCCCAAATTACATTTTCTTAAATTTAAGAATAAAATTTAGTAAGTATAATTCTAGTACCCTAAACCATTAATAACTTGAATTTTTCACATTTTCTTTCTACTCTGTATCTTAAATGATATATAAATATAAAGTAGTATATTTAAAAGCACATCTGTACTGTATATAAGCTATATACACTGTATCATAAGATACTTTTATCTTCTTTTTTTCCCCCCGGAGCTGGGGACCGAACCCAGGGCCTTGTGTTTGCTACGCAAGCGCTCTACCACTGAGCTTTTTTTTTTTTTTTTGTTTTTTTTTTCGGAGCTGGGGACCGAACCCAGGGCCTTGCGCTTCCTAGGTAAGCGCTCTACCACTGAGCTAAATCCCCAGCCCTCTTTTTGCCTTCTTAATAACTGAATATGATAGAAGTTAACTAATGTTAGGTATTTAGATGTAATCTAACACATTTATGACAGGCAGAAACATATTCATATATGCTACTTGCTGATGATTTTAGGATAACTTGCTATAATAGCCTTCTTTTCAGAAGGGTTCTTACTATGCTATTCACACTGCTCTTAAACTTACAGATTCAAGTAGCCGTCCTGTGTTAGCCTCCCAGACAGCTGCAATTCGAGGTAGGTGGCTATTATTATATTTGGCATCTAAAATATTTTATATCAACACCATGTATAATGCCACCAATAATTATCAAAACATGGCTGGGTATTTTTCCTTTCCAACTGCGGAGTATAAAGCAGTATGTAAAGCTCTTCTGCACTTATCCCTCGCTATCTAATAACATGGCAACTACTTACTTTACACGACTGAACTGTTTACATCCTTTGCACAGCAAATGCAAGTTCTTCAGATTAAGAAAAGCAAAGCACATTACACATAAAAGTTGAATTTACCTAATCTATAACTACAATATATCTGAATTTTAACTTTTTCCTGTTTTGTATTTATTATGTTCTACTTTAAATGAAATTTAAAGTCCTACATTTTCAAAGTTATACTAACCTTCATTTCCTCAGTACAAACTCAAGGGAAAAGAAATCCTAGAAATGTTCACGTTCAAATCCAAGAAAGATTATCTTCAAAATGGGGAAGCAGGGCACAAAAATTAAGAATACAGGCTACTAAATTGCTAATTCTTAGGTAGAAAGCAAATGAAGAGAAGAAACGGTCAATAGAGACAATGTACCTGGACATTAGCATCCCTAACATTTTAATGTAATTAGTGGCAGAGTAACAAAACCCAAGGAGCAAACATGAATTCAATTAAAATATCATCCTGAACTACACGACACTATCATCTGGGTCACAAACTCCAGACAAAAATAAGGGTACCAGGAAATGACAGATCTGCTGTGATAGCTACCACACTTGCTGATTTGATTTCAGTTCACCCTGGGATGACAGGTTTGCAGACTGTTTAAATCTTGTCCTGGGCAGTCACTTCTGACTTTCACTTTGTTGGTTCAATGTTGCCATCTCAAGGGCCTCCCAGTACTTTATGCTGCTTCTCCTGGCATATTTGATACTTTTGGCTGTGCTCAGAGTGGCCAGCCAAGTTTTGCTTCAAAGTATTAACTTTAATTTCCTACTTCAATAAACAATTGTCTTTTTAAATAAAGATTCAAGGGCTGGAGAGATGGCTCAGGACTGCTCTCCTAAAGGTCCTGAGTTCAAATCCCAGCAACTACATGGTGGCTTACAACCCTTTTCTGGTGTATCTGAAGACAGCTGCAGTGTACTTGTATATGATAAATAAATAAATCTTTAAATAAAGATTCAAGACTTTGAAGTCTGAAATCACAATTAAAATTAAACCAAACTTAACAATAAAGCAAACAAATGATAATTTTTAGGAAATAACCTTTTTATTTTAATTGGCTTTGACTTTTAACACTCCACATTCTTGAACAGACAGAGACAATATTAGAGCATAGTTGTATCTTAAATTATATCAGTGGAATTCAAGCATCTTGGGAAGAGGGGTGTGCGTGTGTGCGTGCGTGCGTGCGTGCGTGCGTGCGTGCGTGCGTGCGTGCGTGCGTGTGTGTGTGTGTCACACAGCCAGACTGGCCTTGAACTGGCTATGTAGCTAAGGATGACCCTGAACGTTCATATCTCCTTACCTCCCAAGTGCTGAGATTATATGTGAGGGCCACTGTCCCTCCCTCAAGCACAGTTGTTTTTTTTTGTTTTTGTTTTTGTTTTTTTAATTTTTTGGATTATCTGTGGAACACCCCTGGCTGTCCTAGAACTCACTCTGCAGACCAGGCTGACCTCTAACTCACAGAGATCCACCTATCTCTGTCTCTGGAATGCCCAGCTTCAAGCACAATTTTTAAAAGTTGAATTTACCTGATATACAACTATAATAGAATCTGGTTAGCAAACTCTGATGTAGACTATATAAACTAGCCTGAGAGGCATAAAAAAATTAGATCAGTTAAGAATAAGGTACTGGGCTCAGTATTTTGACTCCTTGAAGACTTATACTACAGTACAGGTACACACATAAATCACTGGCAGCCAGACTAATAAAATCAGTGAGTAGTACAGACAGGATTCAGATTAAGCACTAAACTACAATTTCTAAGACAGAATTTAGTAACATTTAACATATTTCTGATAACTGCAAACAAACATTTTCACTCCAAATCTAAAATATACCTTAAAATGGATAGCATTTTATAATCAGTTAGCAACTTTTTTCTTTTTCTGGTGACAGTATCTTAGAATCTTAGAAGCAAAGGGCGATGTTTTCAATGAACAGCACATGCATCACTCAAGATGCTAGGCTATGACCTCATAGGATGTACATTTCACGGGCAGTATCCTGAAACAGCCATGAGAAGTCCACAATCATAGGAGAGAACAACGGCTTTTGAAAGTGTTGAGAGTGGGTACCAGGCTGCAATGTGTAACTGCCCAAATATGGTTTGTGGAATCTTTTGTTTGTTCGTTCGTTTGTTTAAGACTGGGTAGCTCTGGCTGTCCTGGAACTTCCTCTGCAAACCAGGCTGACCTTGAACTCAGAGATCTACCTGCCTCTGCCTCCTGAAAACTGGGGTTAAAGGTATGCACCACTACACCTAGCTTGAGTCTATCTTTTTTTTTTTTGTTTTTTTTTTTTTTTCCGAGCTGAGGACTGAACCCAGGGCCTTGCGTTTGCTAGGCAAGCGTTCTACCACTGAGCTAAATCCCCAACCCTGAGTCTATCTATTTTTAATTAACCCCCTAAAACTAATACTTGACAAATGTCATCTGAGAAAACTACTCAGTGGACCTGACATTATCAGTGCAATCAGAAGAAGAAAACAGCATATGTTAAAGATTGGCATGTGCCTGCTTCTTTTATCTCTAGAGGTCAAGGTGGGGGAACTGCAATTTCAAGGGTATCCTGGGTTATATAATAAGATATTTTTTAATGTAATAAATCACTAAGAACAAACACATCTCCAAATAATTTGTACCTGTGTGTATGGGGTTGTGGGGAAGAACAACCCTAGGTGTAAGTCCTTGCCTTCCTTGTTTGAGACTGCATCCTATCTTTTTCCAGATGTGCTGGGCGAACTGAAGCTCAAGCTTCTGTGGATTCAAGGATTCTCCTGTCTCTGCCTCCCATCACCCTGTGTAACCACTGGGATTACAGATGTGCACGCTATCCTCTGGTTTTACATGGGTTCTCTATTTAAACCTAGGTCCTCACACATGGCCAGCAAGTGCTTTACCGAATTCTGAGCCGTCTTCCTCAGCCCCTCTGTTCAGGTTTAAGTACTACAACCAACAGTATGCATGAAAGTATGAACTATAAAGATACATTGGAAGTGTTTCAATTTTTCCTTAAGAAAGCTCTCTGTAAATAATCACTACAGATAGTATCTCCAGTAAGAGCGGGCAGGAGAGAGATAACAAAGAAGCAACTGCATTGTATATGATAAATCCTATTTACAGGTTTTCTATTTGGGAATTTCCTTATTGGAATCCTTCTACAATCTTAACACCATTACTGAAGGGAGTTTAGTGGATGCTCAAAGACATCAGGGGGAGGAGAATTTTTAACTGTCCGCAGGGAACATGTTGCCAGCTGGGGCCAAACATGGCAAGGCCCTGCTTGCTGTTTTTGGCTCTCACATTATTAAAAGTGTTCTTTGACTTTTCTGTTATAACTATTAACATACATTCCTGAACTCCTTGTACAAAAGAATGAGTTTCATTGACCTTTTGATACATGTACATCACATACTTTATACAGTGTGTGTCTTCCTTTCCCTTCCCTTTCCATGTTGGGGATCAAACCCGAGGACTTGTATATGCAACTATATGTATACAATAATGTAGTTTTATTGCTATAATTTCTTTGTTTTACCATTTTTAAATAGTTGATTATGGAAAAGCTTATCTTTTACCAGTTGGGACCATACACACATCATGAACTTCAATGAACTATGTTTGGTGGGGCCTGCTGAACTTGGGCTACAACTACAGTCAAGGCAGTCGGTCAACTAGCTTATAAAATCCTTTTTAAGTGAATCTTTCCTGCCAGGAACTCTTTCAGAAGGAGCAATTTATCTAGTGGAGTCAGTCTCATTTAGTGGTATTGGGGGGGGGGTAAATCTTGGGCAAGCATGGGAGTCAGAGATCTAACTGATAGAACAGTGCTCTAGATCATAGAGCATCAAATCTGAGGATGTGAGTGAAGGGTGCAGACAACTGAGATATTTGATAGTTGGACAAGTCAATGAGGACCTATCCTGCTGCTTGACAGTCAAGCTCTGGTGAGCGAGTGCCTTCTGGACTTCCTGCTACTATGCTGTGGCATTCGGTTTTCCCATGACCCACAACCTGTCAAAGCACTTTGAAGCAGCTTATTCCAAGGACAGCTTGGAAAACTATGAAGGCACACAGTTCTCCTCAAAGAATGGGGGAAGGTGGTGTTGCTGGACAATGCTAAATCCTTTCCCTGTCTCTGCGGGACACAATTCTAAGTTGAATCCACAAAAGGGGTTTTCTCCAAATTTCCCATAAAATTGTTTCCAGCTAGTTACTCTTAAAATTCCAAATTAGATCCTTAATATAGGAGTGCCCTACTTCTAAAAGTCTAAGACTTCACAGCATTCTCATTTTAGTGCTACCTCCACGAATTTCAGTAATTTTTCTTAAGCCTTGTTTCTGAATGCAAGAGTTCCTATTATAATTTTAGTAACTTAGACTATTCGAGGCCCCCTTAGAGTCTGACCCGGTGGTATAATTAGTTATACCCTAGACGCTGTACTGTCACACTATTTTCATTGAGCACTGAAGCCTGGGTAGTTTTCTCTGTAGCCAGAACACCTCTCTGTTTTTTCAGGCTGGAATATTTTTCCATTATACATATGTACCATAATTAATATTTCACCAGTTCTCACTAATGGACCTTGGGCGGTTTCCAGGTATTTACTAATACACACAATGCTTTACGTCAATATCTCAAGTTGCTTCTCTCTGAAGAATTGCGTTTAGATATGCAAAACAGGACCCAAAACTAGATAGAAAGCACCCAAACCTCTAGCTCCAGGTACAAAAATATTTAGCAACAGTAACTTTCCATTAAATGCAGATGACTGATTTTAAAATTTTGGTTTCATTTAGTGCAGAGATAATGACAGACCAGGAACTGAGAGACGAACGCAGTAAAGTGCTTAATGGAGAAATAAATGTGTTTGTGCTTCTGGTTGTTTTTTTAAAGTGTTGATCTCATTAGCCTGAACCTAGATTGAAACTGAAGGGCAAAAAAGAAACTCCTTTGCCGAAGAATTTTAGCTACCTTGGCTTAGGCTAGGGGCATAATAAAAGCTTAACAGTTAAAGCTTTGAAACTTCAATCTGATTCCTTAGCATTCCGAAGGACACGAAGTTCAAAAGCCAGGCTTAAAATGTGCGTGTACTTAGAAAATAAACGAGACAAACGCCACCGCCTCTGGTGGCTCCGGTCCCACTCCACCCCGCGGCCGGAGGGGCAAGGCTAAGGCCGGCTCCCCGTAGCCGCCTGTCAGCCGGGAAGGCGAGGCTTCCAGGCCGGCCTCCCGGCTCTCACCTCAGCTCCTCTTCGACGGTCCGGCGGGGCTGTTCGGCCGAGGCCACCACCGAGGAAGTCGTAGAGGTCTTGTTCTTCAGGATTCCCTTGATGGGCCGGTGCGAGGCCGTCGAGGCCGCCATTGCCGGTCGCTCCGGCTGCTGGCTCAGGGTCGCTGCTGGCGTGGGGTCCCGGAGGAGAAGGGGTGGGCACTGCAGAGACCCTCCAGGCAGCCGTGGAGCCCAGGCCGGGCTAAAGCAGTCGCACCCGCTGTCGCGGAAACCACTACCAGCGTCTCCCGCACGACACAATGACCGCAACGCCACAGCCGACGCCGCGCGGCGGGCGGCCCTTCGCCGCCGGCAAAGTAGCCCGCGGCCCGCGGAGGAGGCCGGCCTAGTGGCCCAGCGCGGGAGCGACGCGGATGCAAAGCCAAGCCCGGCCCGCCCTCTCGCGATATCTAGAGCGGGGCGGGGCGAGAACAAAGCCGGCCTTCTTGCCCCGCCCCTTCCCGCCCGCCCGCCCCGCCCCTCCTCTGTGTTAGGTCAGCTGAGTCCTGACCCAGCAAGTGTCAGTGAGAGAGCTGTCTGCCTTAGAGATCTACTTCCTAGCACTCTCCCATCGCCGTATGAAACCTTGTTGCTATTTCTGTCTTATGACAGAAAACTGAGGCTCACGGGTGACCCACTCCACAAAGATAAGAGATGTTAGCTGACTGAACGATATAGCTCCCGTTTCTATTTAATCTTTGTAATCATCTTTTTCTTTTTCTTTTCTTTTCTTTTCTTTCTTTTTTTATTTGCAGACCAAGCTAGTTTCGAACTCACAGAGATCGACCTGCCTCTGCCTCCTGAGTGCTAAAGGTCTGTGCCACCACACCCAGTCCTTCGTGATTTAACTTCCTACTATAAAATCATAGAATACCAGTATTGGAATGGTCCTCAAAGATCTATTATGAAGCCACAGAATAGTCATTTTTGTGATATCACAAAAAAAGCCTGCCTTGGGATAATAGAACCTCTTCATACCATTGGAGAAGCAGACGGACAGAAAGGAGCCACCACTTCCACACAGTCCATCCATAGTATATGATGGCCACAAGGCAAAGTCGGTGTGGCACTGGAGGACCGGAGTGGTGCCCCTACAAACCAAGGATCAACAAGACATCAGAAGTCCGGGGAGCCACTTTCAACAGATCCAAATTCTCAGTGCTCTTAGAGGGAGCCAAGTCCCCTGCTCTCGATTTGGGAATTCAAGCCCCCAGTACATTTTCTGTTGCTTAAAGTTTCTCAGGTGTGAAACTTCGTTGTCCCACCTCCTTCAGCCTTCAAGTCCATCACACAGTTGTGTTTGTTCCACTACTCTGTCCTGATCAGACCTCTCAGAAACCTATGACAGGCCAGAGCAGACTAAGGCACGTGGGAATGCCATTGCCATCGGATCGACCCCAGTCCTCTGGGACCTTAGACAGCTAGGTGTCTGGTAAGAAGATTGTCCCAGGGATACCCACCCATACCATGAAAGGGTTATCCAGCCAGAGACGCCAGAACGTCCTCCCTTCCCGGGCTCTGACTCAGGAAGCCTAGATGGAGGAGATTCCCATCGACTTGTTTGCTGGGGAGAGGAAGGCAAAGTGCGACTATTTTTAAGCAGTAATCTCACTCAAATAAGAGTCTTTTGCCTCGGTGCCTAGCAGACAATACCGTTTGCTGTCTTTAGGGCTCTGTTCCCGGGAACAGCGTCAGGTTTCCTGAAACGGGTCAGATTTTCCAGACTGGCCCCTGGCTGAGTTCCTGCCAGAGGAAGGCCTCACTAAGGGACAGGATGCTGGTGGAGGTAATGGAGGGGAAGTGCACAGGAAGGTGAGAAGGGAAGCAGCTTTGCAGCTCATCTTGCTGAATGTGCTCTCCTGGGATTTCTGAGGCAAAGCTATAGAGCCACGTCCTTGGCTTGGGGCCCACCTCTGTTCCCAGTCAAATGTTTCATCCTCCCTCTTGGCTGGGACCTTCCAGTAGATCCTGTTAGAACCTGGCCGCCAGGTCTGAACCAGAGGCATTGGAGCCCAGGGAATCCACAAGCTGCCTCTTCTCACTCTGCTTCCTGTCAGAGCCTAGCTCAGCAACGATAATCTTGTTTTGAAGAGAAGACGCAAGACTTTCCTTCATGTTGATAATTACTGGGTCACTCGCTTTGTTCCTGCTTGGCCAAACTGAGCTGTGACTGGGCTCATAATTGAGCATCACCCTGCTTGGCGAAAGGGAGCCTTCTAATGAACGTTGAGGCCACAGCATGACATAATG
The DNA here is from genome assembly GCF_011064425.1 of Rattus rattus. Classification (NCBI taxonomy): domain Eukaryota; kingdom Metazoa; phylum Chordata; class Mammalia; order Rodentia; family Muridae; genus Rattus; species Rattus rattus. The sequence continues at coordinate 16,182,060 of NC_046157.1, forward strand.
TGTTTTATTACAGGAAGCTGAAAGACGCTGGGTTAGAAGGTTGTTTCTCTGAGAAGCCTTGGAAAATGTTTCCCTCATCAAAGTTAGACTTTTGCTTCATTCTCTTCTATGCTCGATTCTATAAAAAGTGAATAGAGAGGAAAATTCCTTAGAAACCAGCATGGGAGTTTGGCTGCAAGCTTTTGAGTACCAATCAGGTTATCCTCGCAATTTAGAATAGTCGACTCACTTTATACCTCAATGTAGCCAGAAGATCTCTAACTGCCTCCAAACAGAAGCTCTCTCCCCATCCCTCTGTGAGGCTGGCCTCCGGAGGGAGGAGGTCTCCTGGAGCAAACAGTGCAAGCACCACCTTTGATCACGCCGGTGCCACATTTCCAGAGTGACTGCTTCGAGATGGAATCTTCCAGTTTGGATTCTGTTTCTGGAAGTAGCTTTTAAACTCAAGGCAAATCACGAGCATCATTTTAAAAGAAATTAGGGCAGGTGAGATGGCTCAGCGAGGCAAAGTGTCTGCTGTCAAAACTGACCAGAGGTGGATCCCTAGGACCCACACGGTTAAAGGAGAGAACTTCTATGACCTGACCTCTACACATATACATGTACAAACACACACACACACACACACACACACACACACACACACACGTAATTAAAGAATGAACATTGAATAAAATGGTCTGCCAGGCATTCTTTCAAGATTTATTTTTTATTTATTTGAGGTATATGAGTGCTCTATCTGCCCATGCAGGCATCAGACCTCACTGTAGATGGCTGTGAGCCTCCATGTGGGTGCTGGAAATTGAACTCAGGACCTCTGGAAGAACAGGCAGCGCTCTTAAACACTGAGCCATCTCTCCAGTCCCCATCTGTGTTTGAACATTTTGTGGTGATTGCCTGACCCAGTGCAGCATATGGAACAGGAAGAGAGATGCTTTTAATGCACCCTTAGCATGCGGCTTAGTCAGTTGTCTTTCTGTCCCTTGGGTGGACTGACTGACTGCTAAGGCCAACAGTGTTAGAGTTCCCATCCAGAGCAGGATTCTAAAGTCCAGAGCTGGAAGTGGCTTCAGCAGCTGGGTCCGTCCTGCAAGGCTAAGCTAGCTCTCTACCTCAGGCCCATGAGCGTGCCCCGCCCCAACCTCCGGAAGATACACAGAGGTTATGACTTAATGCCCACCGAATCAGCAGTGGCTGATTGCCAGAATAGCAGAGTGTCCTTTTTCTTTTCAGGTAATTCCTCCCTGGGCAGGAAGATCACAGATTTTGCAGGGGCAACATTATCTGATCAAAATACAAAAAGTCTTAGAAAGGGAGACAGAGCCCCAAAGGGTGCTAAGAACAAAGATGAATTATTCTCTGCTTGAAAAGTAGCTTTGATGTGCGTCCCTAGAACTCTCTTCTGTTGCTCTTCAAAGATGGTGTGGTAGAAGCTTGGGAGTGACCAGGACAGCTTCTACGAGACAGAGTACAGGCCCTTCTCAGGACACAGAGCTTTCACTGGCCTAAATGTTTTAAAAATGAGTTACTCCCGGAGAATCTGGACAAGCGGTCCCTTTCAAAGCCTGTGAGACCAAAACTGGACAGAGCCAAAATGAGCTGCTGCGATGTGGGGAGTGGTTAGCAAGAGAGGTGAATTTGTGCTTTGGCTAAATTCTGAGTTTATCTTGGGTTCGGGTAACAGTCACTCCCGCGCCTTTGTTTGTTTGCTTGTTTTGTGGCTGAAAGTTTCCCACACGTGGTCACTGGTTTGGTTTGTAAATCACTGAAGAAAACAACAAACAAACAAATATATTGTAATTTCATCGTGTCAATTTGGCCAGGTTAAATGACAATTTATTATTTTATAAACTCATAATGGGATAAGGAGCAGACTTTGATTTCAAATGCAGAGGCCAGGGCGCTGCGGGAGGGAGGGCGTGTTCTGATCACAGACCAGGCCCTGGGTTTCACCCCAGCACCTTCCTCACCTACTCAGCACCTCCCCACTTACTCACACAAAAGTGAAATGGCTCAGTGAGGTAAGGCGCTCGCCACCAAGCCTGGCAACCAGAGCTGACTCCGGAGACCCACATGGAGAAAGGAGAGAATTGACTCTCACTGGTTGTTCTCTGACCTCCACACACATGTGTGACATATATGTATGTGTGCATTAGAACACACGTGGGGTTGGGGATTTAGCTCAGTGGTAGAGCGTTTGCCTAGCAAGCACAAGGCCCTGGGTTTGGTCCTTAGCTCTCGGGGTTTAAAAAAAAGGGGGAGGGTTGGGGATTTAGCTCAGTGGTAGAGCATTTGCCTAGCAAGCACAAGGCCCTGGGTTCGGTTCCCAGCTCGGAAAAAAAAAAAAAAAAAAAAAAAAAAGAGAGAAAGAAAAAAACACACATGTGCACACACAATCCGATGTACATAAAAATAAGTAGCAGCAAGTCCCGGACTACGTGTGATGGATGTGGGTATAAATACTTCACGGAGGACGTTAAATGCTTTAAAGCTAGTATAGTCGTTCTTTATAGCGGGAAGCCTTTTCAACTGTGTTTGCATTTGTGCTACTTGGAGATGTCTCAGATATGGAATTTTATTCTTTTATTTGATCATTTGTTATGTCTGGGCGCTCTGCTTCTCTGTCCGTTTGTCCCCATGCTACTCTCATACTTCCCGAGAAATTGGGTTGCAAAATGATTTCGATGGGTTAACAGCTTCGCCGTGCACAGTGTTAAAGATCAGGACAACGGTCAGTGTATGTAAAGATGTGTATGTCTCTCCTCTGTTTACCTAAGGAACCAAGTATCTAGTGGCTGCTTGTCATGTAGGCCAAAGTCAAAATCCCATGAGCCTTTGCAAATTGGCAACATCTGTTCCGCTTGATTCAGATTCCTTCTTTTCAATAATACTTTTATTAATTTTGAGAATATTACATAATGTATTCGATCATATTTATCCCCCCATCCCCCCAACTCCTTCCAGATCCACCCCCAACTCCCTACCAGCCCAACTTCCTGTTTTCCTCTTTTTCTCTCCTTTGTTTTAAACCTTCAAAGACTCCTTTATTTTCATGCACACTTCCTTTCCCTGTGTTCTTTGCACTAGTTACACTGTCTTTTAAAAGGTGCCACTGTGCCCCGAAACACAGAGGGTCTGGCATCGAACATAGAGCGCATAATAATTTAAATAACACCCGATACAGACAGATGTGACAGATGCTTAGAGGCCTAAATATGGGGGAAGCTGAGATGTTAGGACCACTTAATCCAGGGAGTTCTATCTAGGCCAGCCTGAGTAGTTAGGAAGTAAGATCCCACTTCTCAAAACAAACAAAATGAAACAAAAATCCCACCTGGTTAGCTAAGTAGGAAAATACACTTGTGAAAACAGTGTACGCGTGCGTGCGTGCGTGTGTGTGTGTGTGTGTGTTGCCTTTCAAATAAGACCTTTATAGAAAGGGTTTCAAACCTAAAATAACAAGAATAGGAAATGCCACCCCACCACTTTTTCATGAAGGAGCACACTTAGTTTGTATGAAATGTTATCCTCAGCTCCTACCCTAAGGTCACTCCCTTTCAAACATTACTTCTTTCTCTGACTCCTCGGAAGCAAAGCTGGTTCTGTCTCTGTGAGATTCCCCAGGAACTGTCCTTGTTTCTCTGTCTCGTGTACTAGCATTCTTTGGGAGTCCATCGCTCTCACAATGGCCTCTCTGTCTTCTATTCTTTTCTAGTGGGCAAGCTTCCTGACCATGATGTCCAACACAGAAATTCTCAACAAGCATTGGGTAAATTGGGAAATAAATGAATGAATTGTATCAACGGTCCTCCTCCATAATGGCTTCCGATACTTTTTTTTTTTCATATCTCTAATCTAGAGCATTCCAGGGCACAAAAGAACTGACTGTTCACTGGTTCTCATATTTGGGAGTGTTGTGGTATCTTACATGAAAAGTGAGGCCAAAAGAGGCTGAGGATGTGTCTCAGTATCATCATAACACCCTGAGTTTAATATTTAGCACCTCTCCTGAAAAAGAAGCCCATGTGAAAACCAACTTTTTCTTTCAACATGGCACCTGTATGATTGTTCCATAGGCAATCAATTAGATTATTTCTTCTAACCGTCTGTCATTAATTGTGTTCCTACTTGGAAGCCAAACTCTGTCCAAGATAGACATGTAGTCAATATTAATTTTGCCCTAATTTTATAAAAATCTACCCCTAATACTCTGACAAGCATTTGTGTATGTAGTGTGTATATGTATGTGTCCATGTCAGTATATATGAATACATAAGTACACACATGTATGATGCCTGTGGAGGCCAGATGTTGACACTGGTTGTCTTTCTCAATTACTTCCTATTTCACATTTTGAGACATGGTCTGCCCCGGCTAGTTTTATGTCAACTTGACACAAGCTAAAGTCACCTGACAGGAGGGTATCTACATTGAGAAAACGTCTACATAGGATCAAACTTGAAGGGAAGCCTACAGGGCATTTTCTTAATTAGTGGTTGATAGGAGAGGGTCCAGCCTAATGTGGGTGGTGCCATCCCTGGGCTGGCAGTTCTGGGGTCTATAAGGAAGCAGGTTAATCAAGCCATGAGGAGCAAGACAGTTAGCAGCACCCCTCTATACCTGTGCCTCTCCACAGGCATCATACATGTATGTGCTTATGTATTCATACATACTGACATGGACACATACATATAACACATATACCTATACCTCTGCTGCTCCCAGGTTCATACCTGGTTTGAGTTCTTGTCTTGGCATCCCTCAGTAGACTGTGACTCTAGATGTGTAAGCAAAATAAACCCTTCCCTCCCCAAGTTGCTTTTGGTCTTGTGTTTCATCACAGCAATGGCAGCACCAAGACGTGGTCTCTCACTGATCCCGGAGCTCATTGGTTATGCTAAGCTAGCTGACCCATGAGCTCCAGGAATCTGCCTGTCTCAACTCCCCACCCCAGTTGTTGGGTTATGGACAGTAGTTGCTATCGTTAACGGAGGCTAAGCACCCAAACTCAGGTCTGCATCCTTGTGTGGAACACACATCACTAACATCTCCTCAGCACCGTTCAGCTGTGCTGGCTAATGGCAAGTCCGTCTGCCCCATTTCAGAAGAACTGAGTGTCAAGTTAGCATCCTTAAGTGTGAGATTACATTCTGTGAAGAATTAGAATGTAACTCAATTAAATCAATGCTCTGATAGCTTGAAGCAGAGTTTTAGCCACAAATGTTTTGGCTCCCTCACAGCCCTCATTGAACCTCTTTCAATCTTTCCAGGCCCTGGGACCCAGCCAAGCCCTTCCTTCCTGGGACAGCAGGAGCTAATTAGGCCAGGCTGGCCAGCTCTTAAGAGTCAGGTGGTGCACAGAGACAAGTCTTTTCATTCCTCAGGGAGGCTCACTCACTAGATTTGCCATCCTGTCAAACTCAACACACCTTGGACTATAGCCTCTGTCCGGACCATCATCCTGAGATATCTCCACGTTCTTCTGCCTTTTTGGCTATACATTTCACCTCCATTCCTCAACACCAAACTGCTTCTACTGGATTCTGTGCAGAGTTCTTGGTACCAAAAGTAGTATGGGCTGGCCTCAACCGATCAGATAAAGGGCGGCCATCATATAAATATGGGGTTGCGTGGGTCACATTGGCCTCTACTAAGAATTAGCCTTTTATTTGGGGGATTTAATGGGAGGTTCAGGAGTCGTCAGGTGGGGAACATTTAGAAGGTAACAGAAGACCGAATTCTAGGGCTAGAGAGATGACTCAGTAGCTAAGAGCACTTGTTGCTCTTTCAGAGGACCAGAATCAGTTCCTAGCTCCCATATCGAGTGGCTCACAATACCCTGTAATTCCAGTTCCAGAGCATTCTGATCTTTAACTTCCTATGCTGTCCTCGAAAACAGCGACTTATCCATGAGCCATGGTAAGAAACTGAGCTGTCTCCTGGCCTCCCAAGATTGTTTCCACCATTGTACCTCAAGACAAGTCCCTCCTCCTTCGTTGGCACCTACATATTCTCTTACAATTGTTGTCATTTGGAAAGTTCCTGTCAGTCTCTAAATTTCATCAAGAACTTTGGTTCAGTCTTTTCTTTGATGGTTGGTTGGTTGGTTGGTTTGGTTTGGTTTGGCATTTAAGAAACATTTATTGACTATCCGCTGTATCAAATGATTTCCTACAAGGCATGTGAAGTATTGTTCTTGTCCAGGGGTCTTGATCCACTTTGTTTTGTCACCAGTTACAGACTTAAAAGACAGGAACAATCTCAGGTCCAGCAGGTGGCAACAGGTGACAAACTTATTACAGATGAAGAAACATAAATTTTGATCGGTTGTTTCTAAAAATATCAGAAGTTGTGCCTCTAAAGTCTCACCAACATGGATGCCTAAACATGGGCTGAACAAGAATGACAATAGAAAATGCTAAAGGAGTGGGGAAGCCCGAGAGGCCTCAACCTGATATAAAGAACTGCAGGCTACTAAGGAATGCTGAGAGTGGGAGAAAGTCTTCCCCAGGGAAGGAAGAGCATTCAATAGCAAATGTTCACCCTGAAAACACACATACACACACACACACACACACGTACACACATGCACACACATACATACATACACACACATGCGCACATGCACACACGTGTACACACACACATACACACATGTGTGCACATGCACAAAGGGAAGGGAGAAATGATATAATGATAATAACATCATCAAATATTATTACATATCAAATTTTTATATAGAGTATAAAAACAAATATATATTGTATACACATTAATAAATATATAAGTATATACTATATATAATTATATATAGTATATACAATATTGTATAAAAATTGTATATGTTCATAAATGCAATATATAAATATGTATATATCAACGTTATATATTTATGTACTTATCAAATACATATAAATTATCAAATATTTTATATATTATTTTTAAGCCACATGTACTTTCTCTCATAGTTCTGAAGGCTTTTCTGAAATCAAGGTTGCAGGTAGGACACACTCCTGGATGGAGTTTTTGTTTTGTTTTTGTTTTCGTTTTCTGGTTTTTGAGAAGAAGTCTTACTATGTAACCCAGGCTGTTCTGCAACTCACTGTGTAGACCAGGTTGGCCTTAAATCTTTGGAAATCTTTGTGTCCCAGCCACCCAAGTGCTGATAGGTGTCACCATGTCCGGACTTCTTGTTTCGTCCCAACTTCTTCTGTGGTGACCACAGCTGTCTTTCCTTAACTCACAGATGCCTTGCCCTAATCTCTGCCTTTGTCCTGTAAAATTCTCTCTGTGTGTTTCTGGCTTTTTGTGGTGTTTTCTCCTCTTCTGAGGACATCAGTCAGACAGAATTTGGGCATATTCTAACATCCTCATTGCAACTTGATTCAGTATTCCAAGACCCTAGTAAGGTCACATTTACAGGAGCTGAGGATTAAGGCTACAATGTATCTTTTAGGAAGACACTGTCCATCCCTAACAGTCAGACAGGAAGTGAGGACTAGGTACAATCAACGGAAAAATGGAAACCATCAGGTAGCACTGAGGAGATGTGCCATCTAGACACACACACAGGGAAATTTTGAATTAGTGATGCCTGAGAGGGTTGCTCCTTTGGGAACTGCAAGCAGCCGGCTGAGTCTCAGTTTGGTGGCTATAAAGGATCTTGATTCAACAGCAGTATCAATGCGTCCAAGTCCGTCTGAAGCTACCTCCTCACATGAATGCTTGCATTCTTTGGAATCTCACTCATGATTGGTGGCAAGTTGTCATTTCAGATTCCAAATCCCCACCACTTCCCACACGAAGTTCATCACTAAATCCACATAACTCTGTCTCCTGAAAATCTCCTCCCTCTGTCTTTGCTTTTTCAGGTCCCCATTGTAACACATCAGTGTCTGGACAAGCGGTGAGTGGCTCCTCATTGCGTGACAAATGAGGTGGATTGTCTGCTGAGTACCACCAGCCTTTCCTCTTCAGACTCTACCATCCATCTCTGGGCCACCCTGTGGGCAAGTGTTTGCTTCCCAGAGGACACCAGCGTCTGACCTGCTGAGTAGGAATGGGATGTTTTTTCTATTTTTTAGTGTAAATTCATAAGTTAGTATGTCTGGTTTTTCAGTCCTAGTTAATTTTGTTTTTGAGGTTTAAATCCTTCAACCACTCTCTACCTTCAGATCGAAATCTGAACTCCTTTTTGTAATATATGGTGATTCTATTTTTCTATCTATCTATCTATCTATCTATCTATCTATCTATCTACCTACCTACCTACCTATCCATATAATCATCCATTTGTCTATTTATTGATCTGTCATTGATTGATCAATCTATACTCTATCACTTATCATCTACTTGTCTATCCATATAATCATCTATCTATCCATCTATCCATTTGTCTATTGATCTATCATTGACTGATCGATCTATCCTCTATCACTTATCATCTACTTGCCTATCTATCTATTATCTATCTATTATCTATCTATCTATCTATCTACATATCCATATAATCATCTATATATCCATCTGTCATCATCTATCACCCATCTATTCATTTGTCTATTGATCTATCATTGATCGATCAATCTATCATCTATCACTTATCATCTACTTGTCTGTCTGTCTGTCTGCCTATCTATCCACCCATCCATCCACCCATCCATCCATCCATCCATCCATCCACCCACCCATCCATCCATCCATCCATCCACCCACCCACCCACCCACCCATCCACCTATCTGTTCACGATCTGACCCCTGTCCACCTAGCCATTCCTCTGTCTCCCACTGCTGTCCCCCAGGCCCACACACTTGAGTCCCTTCCTGAGGTAGTCTTTCTTTTGCTTTTCTTGTGAAAACAGCTTTGATGTGTTTCTGGAGGAGTCCTTGCCCGCCTCATCTCACAATGCCCTGTTACGCCCTGATTACAACCTTCTAATCATATGTGATCTTCAAGTCCTATGTTGTAAAGCTTGATTTCTTGTTTGCCTTTTCCTTTAGATGGTGAGCAAACCCAGATGTGTCCAGATCAATTCTCTTAGAAGCAGAACGTCAGAAACACTGTCCTTTTTAGCATCTATGGGGTATTGAAGTTTGCTCTTTCACACCCTTCCTTCCTTCCTTCCTTCCTTCCTTCCTTCCTTCCTTCCTTCCTTTCTTCCTTTCTTCCTTCTTCCTTCCTTCTTCCTTCCTTCCTTCTTTCCTCCCTTCCTTCCTTCTTCTTCCCTTCCTCTCTGTTCCTCCCTCTGTTCCTCTTTCTCTCCCCTCCCTTCCTCTTTTCTTTCTCCTTCCTGTTCATACTTTTTTATTTTTATTTTTATTTTTTATTTCTTTATTCACTTTGACCATTTGTATTTTGTATTCTTGAAAAAATTGCTGATTTCCAGAGCCATTAGATATGAACTTTTTGTACCCTGTCCCTTCCAGGAATAGGTTACTTCCATAGGAGGGGGCAGGGGTCTTCAAAACAATGGGACTCTCTTCAGTCCTCTTGCTTACTTATAGAACTAGAGGGTAAGAGCCTGATGCCGAAGACACCATACACCTCCGTTTAAAGGTAGAGAGAAAGCAAGCTGACTGAACTAGAAGCTCTTCCTTGTTCATGAGCTTTCAAAGGGCTGGAAGGTGCTGCACAGGCTGCTGGGGGAGGGAAGACAACAATTATTTTCCCCAGCAATGAAACCTACAAACTTACAGGGTAAGGTGCGCCTACCTGTGCAACAGTGGCATGGCTGCTATGGAGTAACCAACCTCTCACTGATTGGAACTGCCTCGTGCGTACTGTAAGCCTGTACAATGGTGCCTGGGCATGTCATAAGCCCAAGGCGGGGAACTTACACTATTGGGTAACACAGCGTCTAACTGCCATCTAAATGTATATGTAAGAAAGAGATTTGTAGAGAGGAGAGGGAGGACACAGGCAGTCCTGGGAAATGTCAGAGACCGATAGGTGATAGTGGACAGAATGTATCATGTGCACGTATAAAATTGTCAAAGAACAATGAATAAAAATTAGAAATGAGAAAGTATAAATATTTTTAAAAGAAATGAGATACCCAAATTAATTTTCATGTATTCTACCTCCCCAGTCCGCAAACTAAAATAAATAGCATGATATCTGAATACATGTCCAAATCCAAGACACTCAGGAAACTCTACCCTTATTAGAGGGGAAAAAAAAACATATGTTAAATTTGTATCAAAACATCTGTTATTATACAAAAAAAAGGGGGGGGTCAAGGAGATAAACCATTTGAGGTCAAAGAACTCAGGTCTTACGCAAGATAGGCAGCAAGTCCTCAATCATTAATTTATATCCCCAGCAGGAAGTGATATACCCCATCCCCCACCCCAGTGCCAGAGATCTGGCCTAGGGCCTTCTGTGGCTATGTAAGCACTCTACCACGGAACTACATCACTAACTAATGTAGTACGCAACTCGGAGTTGACATACATACATGGGTTTATTTTGGGACTTGGTAATTCTGAAAACAAGGACCAGCTACCTCCCTGCCAACCTAACATGGGTGTTAGGGTTTGTAGGCATAATTCAGAGTCAAAAGAATCCTCATAGCAGAAGGCCGAAACCATTGTGCCTTAAGCAGAAAATCCCTATAATTGGTTGTATCGAACTGAGTAATTTAATGCTGTCTTTTCTGGAATGTTCTATAGATCCTATTTTTAGAGTTGTGCTTCTTTCCCTTGCAGTTTTTGTTTTTTGAAAGCGATCATTATTCTCCGTGCTAATTGCTTTTCTCTGCGGTTTCTTCTGTTTCACATTTAGGAAATACCATCCTGCTACGTTGAGACACACTTCTTAGAGTGCCTATTAGTTGAGCCTAGGTTTTTTTGTTGGTGGTGTTCGCTTTGTTTTGTTTTTTTCAGAAATAAGATTTTCCCAAAGAGTCCAGAATTCCCAATTCCCTTGGCCTCAGCCTTCAGAATGCTGGGATTATCCTGTGCGAGCTGCGGTACTCAGTTGGGAAATGACTTTCCTTTCTCAGGGGCCGTGGTGTTCAAAACAGGGTTTCTCTGTGTAACTGCCCTGGCTGTCCTGGAACTTGCTATGTATACCTAACTGGCCTCGAACTCACAGAGATCCGACTGCCTCTGCCTCTCAAGTACTGGGACTAAAGGTGGGGCCAACAAGCCTGGCGGGGGATGGCTGTCTTCAACGTGCTGTGATAGTGGCTTTGGCCATGCTGCACACTGTAAATCAGTAACATCAGTTATTGATGAATTATGAAAAGACTCGTTACTGCCAGGTACTCTTTATTCCCTGCACTCAGGAGGCAGAGACAGGTAGATCTCTGAGTTTGAGGGTAGCCTGGGCTACAGAGAGAGTTCCTGGATAGCCTAGACTACACAAAGAAACCTTGTCTTGGGGGGAAA